>NW_026652284.1:124946636-124976037 GCF_009828535.3 Hylobates moloch
TTTTGAGATCGCCCAGGCTGGAGTGCAGTGGTGCGATCTTGGCTCACTGCAAGCTCCGCCTCCCGGGTTCACGCCATTCTCCTGCCTCAGCCTCCGGAGTAGCTGGGACTACAGGTGCCTGCCACCGCGCCCGGCTAATTTTTTGTATTTTTAGTAGAGACGGGGTTTCACCATGGTCTCGATCTCCTGAGCTCGTGATCCGCCCGCCTCGGCCTCCCAAAGTGCTGGGATAACAGGCGTGAGCCACCGCGCCCGGCCAAGACTTCATATTGTTAAGGTGACAATACTACCCAAAGTGACCTACAGATTCAATACCTATCAAAATCTTAATGGTGTTTTTTGTACATATAGAAAAACCCTTAACTGGGCATGGTGCCACGAACCTGTAGTCCCAGCTACTCAGGAAGCTGAGATGGAAGGGTCGCTTGAGCCCATGAGGTCGAGGCTGCAGTGAGCTGAGTTTGTGCCATGGCACTCCAGCCTGGATGACAGAGTGAGATCCTGTTTCAAAGAAAAAAAGAAAAAAAGGACTATCCTGAACTTCATATGGAATGGCAAGTGACCCCAAATAGCCAAAACAATCTTGAAAAAGAACAAAGTTGGAGGACTCACACTTCCTGATTTCAAAACTTAATACAAAGCTACAATAAAAATCAATGTGATACTGGCATGATAGGAAATAAAATGTAATTCAATAGAGAGCCCAGAAATAAAGCCTTATCAGTTGACTTTCAGCAAGGATGCTTAGACCCTTTGTCGTTTGGGTCCCACCAAATTTTGTATGTTGAAGCCCCAACCCCTAATGTGGGAGAGAGTGGCTGTGAGAAGGTGATATAGGTTAAGTGAGACCATAGGGTGGGGCCCTAATGCAATAGGGCTGGTGCCTCTAAAAGAAGAAGAGATACCAGAGATCTGTCTCTCTCCACCATGTAAGAACACAGCAAGAAAACAGCCATCTGCAAGCCAGGAAGAGAACCCTTACTGGGAACTGAACAGGCCGGTACCTTACCTTCCCAGCCTCCGGAATTGTGAGAAATAAATTTCTGTTGCTTATGCCAAGCCACCTAGTCCGTAGTATTTTCTTACGGCAGCCCAAGCTAATATATCATTCAATTGGAAAAGGAAGGTCTATTCAATAGATACAGGCACGACAGCTCACACCTGTAATCCCAGCACTTTGGGAGGCCAAGGCAGGTGGATCACTTGAGGTCAGGAGTTCAAGAGCAGCCTGTCCAACGTGGTGAAGCCCTGTCTCTACTAAAAATACAAAAATTAGCTGGGCATGGTGGTGCATGCCTGTAATCCTAGCTACTAAGGAGGCTGCGGCAGAAGAATTGCTTGAACCCGGGAAGCGGAGGTTGCAAAAACACTACAAAAGATCACTGAAAGAAGTTAAAGAACACATAAATAAATGGATGGATCCGCCCATCTCAGCCTCCCAAAGTGCTGGGATTACAGGCGTGAGCCACCACACCTGGACAAAACAGTTAAATTACCATATGATTCAGCTATTTCACTCCTCGGCATATAGCTAGAAGTACTTGAAGTAGGGATTCAGAAACATATTTTTACACCAGTGTTCACACTAGCATTACTTACAATAGGCAAAATGTAGGAACACCCAAGTGTCCAACAACAAATTAATGGATAAACAAAATGTGCTATATACATACAACGGAATATTACTTGGTTATAAAAAGTAATGGAAGCCGGGCGCAGTGGCTCACGCCTGTAATCCCAGCACTTTGGAAGGCTGAGGTGGGCGGATCACGAGGTCAAGAGATCAAGACCATCCTGGCCAACATGGTGAAACCCCGTCTCTACTAAAAATAAAAAATTAGCTGGGCGTGGCACCACGTGCCTGTAGTCCCAGCTACTCGGGAGGCTGAGGCAGGAGAATCACTTGAACCTGGAAGGTGGAGGTTGCAGTGAGCCAAGATCGCACCACTGCACTCCAGCCTGGCGACAGAGTGAGACTCCATCTAAAAAAAAATAAAAGTAATGGAGGCCAGGCACAGTGGCTCACGCCTGCAATCCCAGCACTTTGGGAGGCCAAGGTGGGTGGATCACTTGAGGACAGGAGTTTGAAACCAGCCTGAGCAACATGGTGAAACCCCATCTCTACGAAAAAATACAAAAATTAGCCAGGCATGGTGGCATGCACCTATGGTCCCAGCTACTCAAGAGGGTGAGGTGAAAGAGTTGCTTGAACCTGGGAGGGTGAAGTTGCAGAGCCAAGGTCATGCCATTGCACTCCAGCCTGGGTAAGACCCGGTCTCAAAAAAAAAAAAAAAAAAAAGTAATGGAGTTCTGAAACAAGATACAACACAGAGAAACCCTGAAAACATTATGCTGAATGAACTAAGCCAGACGTAGAAAGAAACACAGATTACATGATTCCACACATATTTATGTTCCTAGAATAGGCAAATTCAAAGAGACAGAAAATAGAATTGAGGTTACCAGCAGCGGGGAGAAGGGGGAAATGAAGAGTTATTATTTAATAGGTACAGAGTTTCTGTTTGGAGTAATAAAACAGTTCTGGAAATACACAGTGGTGATGGTTACACAACACCATGAATGTACTTAATGCCACTGAATTGTACACTTAAAAATGGTTAAAATTGTAAATTTCATGTTATGTTATTTCACCACAATAAAGGCAACTTCAACTCTATTGACATAAAAAGTATGAATGTTTGTTTCATTTATTTTTTGAGACAGCATCTCGCTCTGTCGCCCAGGCTGGAGTGCAGTGGCACAATCTTGGCTCACTGCAACCTCCGCCTCCCAGGTTCAAGCAATGCTCCTGCCTCAGCCTCCCGAGTAGCTGGGATTACAGGCACCCGCCACCACACCTGGCTAATTTTTGTATTTGTAGTAGAGACGGGGTTTCACCATGTTGGCTAGGCTGGTCTCAAACTCCTGACCTCAAGTGATCCACCCACCTTGGCCTCTCAAAATGCTGGGATTACAGGCGTGAGCCACCACACCTGGCCAATGTTTTTAAATTTACAATATGTAAAAATGTTAAAATATGTGGTGTTATCTTCAGTGTGAATTTTCTGATATTGAGGAAATAGCAAAAGTGAAGATCCTAGGTGCTGAAATGACAAGCATTAGAGTATTTTCTTTTTAAAATGCTCTCCAGTATGTCTCAAAGAAAATATTCCTAAATCAGCAGCAACGAATTTTTTTTTCTAAGTGGGAGAGACTACAGATGCTTCTTTTTTGCTCACTTTTCTCTCTCAATTTCTCTAAAATGAACATGCACTGCTTTTGATTTAAGAAAAGAGGTTTGTTTAATGAGAAATGTCCTTTCACTCTGTGAAAACATCGTGTGGATAATAAATAAAGGGCGGTCAGGTGCCGGGGGCGCATGCAAGAAGTGCTCAGCTGGACTCTGCCCTCAGACACTGCTCCACTGTTACACGGAAAAGTCCTCCCGGAGGTGAATCCGCTGATGCTGACACATGTTGGAACTGTGCCGGAAGGCCTTCCCACACTCACTGCACTTGTAGGGCTTCTCCCCGGTGTGGATCCTCCGGTGCTGAATCAAGTAAGTGCTCTGGCTGAAGGCTTTCTTGCAATCACTGCATTTGTAGGGTTTCTCTCCGTGGTGCAACCTCTGGTGGTGAATGAGTCTGGAACTGTTGTGGAAGGCCTTCCCGCACTCGCTGCACTTGTAGGGCTTTTCTCCTGTGTGGATTCTCTGATGTTGGATGAGGTGTGTGCTCTGGCTGAAAACTTTGCCACAGTCATTGCATTCATAGGGCTTCTCTCCAGTGTGGCTTCTCTGATGTTCTACAAGTTTGGTTTTTTGAATAAAAGCTTTCTCACATTCATTACATTTATAGGGTTTCTCTCCAGTGTGAATTCTCTGATGTTGGATAAGGTTAGAACTTTGGGTAAAGCCTTTGCCACATTCCTTGCACTCAAATGGCTTCTCTCCAGTGTGAGTCCGACGATGTCGGATAAGGATGGAGCCATCACTGAAGGCTTTCCCACAGTCATTACATTTATAGGGTTTCTCTCCAGTGTGGATTCTCTGGTGATAAATCAGGGAAGAGTAGGCGCTAAAGTGTTTCCCACACTCCCCACACTTGTAGGGTTTCTCCCCAGTGTGAATCCTCTGGTGCTTCATGAGGTTGGGCCTTCGCGTGAATGTCTTCCCGCACTCGTCACACCGGTAGGGAATCTCTCCTGAGTGCATCCTTCGGTGATTGATGAACTCGCAGCTCTGGCTGAAGGCTTTCCCACACTCATCACATTTGTAGGGCTTCTCTTCAGTGTGAAGCCGCTGATGCTTGACAAGGTTGGCACTGTACCTGAATGTTTTCCCACAGTAACTGCAATAATGCAATTTTTTCCCAGTAGGAATTTTCTCATCTTCTTTAACAACTAAGTTTGCACTGAAGATTTCCCCAGAGTCACAAACTGTATTTGTTTTTTTTGACCTGTGTACACGCTTATGGTTGTTGAGATATGATCTCTGTTCAAAACTTTGCTCACATATATCACATTTGTGAGGTCTCTGATTGGGAACAGGTCTTGACAGCAACCTGAGGCTTCCCCCAGACTCCCTGCTGCTCTCCCCGTTGGTCAGTGTGACTTCCCTGGGGCCTCTCTGCTCCACTAGCTTTTCCAGGCTCCCCTCGGACTTCCTGATGTGGTCACAGGCTTCTACTGGCTCAGATCCCTGGGGATCTTCCTCATCAAATGTCTCCTGTGAAGTCAACTCCTTGTACTCAGTTCTGGTCCCAAGAGCTGAAACAAAAAACCGAACATCTAAGGGTCACCTGCTCTGACTCTGGAAGGCAGGCATGAGATGCTGCTGGCCACCTGTGGGGTACCAATTTGATCATCTCCAAAGTCCCAACAGCCTTGCAAAGATGAGAGCCTGGAGCTTAGAGGCTTACGCAGCTCACCGGGGGCCGCAGCAATATAGCCCTTCAAACATTCACTCCTTCCTTCCTTGATTTGACACTCACACAACAAACTTCTCCTGGGTGGCCACTCCCCAAGAATGGAGAGTGACAAGTACCCAAGTGGGGTCCTGCCACATGGCCGCTCAGAGACTGATACTAGCAGCCACACTCAGGATTGATTAGTCCTGGCCCCTACTTGCCAGCCGAGTCACCTGAGGCAACAACTCACCTACCTTTCTGAGCCTTGGTTTCTCCATCTGTGACCACATGGCACTCTCACGAGAACAAAACAGAGTAATACAACAGACTGACCATGAAGCACTCAGCCCAGTGCTCAGCACAGTGAGTTCCAGGTGCAAGCACCTCATGACTGCCACTTTCATGACTGCTCCCTTCCTAGTCCTAAGGGGTCTACCCTTCCACCCCTTGCCTGGCTCTGCACTGCATAAGAATGGGTGCTGAACACCAATATCTGCCAAGATGTGCAGCAGACGGTGCTCACACACCACTACATGAGCCTATGCTGGAGCTGCTGCTCTGGAAGACGGTTTGGCAACCTTACCTAAAGCTGATCTATGAACATGCTGACTCAGTGACTGCTCCCAGGTACACACGCGCCAGAAATGTATTCCAGGCGCCAGAGAGATACACGCACAAGAGCGTCCACAGCAGTTCCTGTATAACCCCAAACCTGGACAACTGAATGTCCTCCACAAGTAGAAGGGAACATAAGTTGTGGTGTGTTCATACAATAGAACAATGGCAACCAAACAGACCACACTGCTGCTCCATGAAACACAAGCAGCTCTCACAGTGTTCAGCAAAAGACACCCTATGTGAGTCTACACAGAAAAATCCAAAGGAGGAAGCAGCCTCTTGTGACAGGAGTCAGAAAGAAGACGCCTGTGGGGAGCAGTGGGAAATGGCAGAGGAGAGCCAGGGAGCTCCTGAGGAGCTGAAACAGTCTGTATTAATCTGCAGGATGATTTTTCATAAAAATTCACTGAGTTGTAAACTTAGGGTTTGTCCTATTTCCATAGATATTTACATTCAAATAAGCAAATTTATAAAATAAGAAGTCCTTTGAGCCAGCAGTTCCTTCCTAGGACATCATCAGACACATGCAAAAAGGTGACCATCAGAGCAATCTTTTGGCCTGCACTTGCACTGAAGACATGACTGAGACTCATGCACACAGAAATGGAAACACATTCCGTGGCTGCACAGCAGAACACACTATCATTTCTGTTAAGAAGCAGTGTCGGCCAGGCACAGTGGCTCACGCCTGTAATCCCAGCACTTTGGGAGGCCAAGGCAGGCGGATCACAAGGTCAGGAGCTTGAGACCAGCCTGGCCAATATGGTGTAACCCCGTCTCTACTAAAAATACAAAAATTAACCAGGCATGGTGGCGCACACCTGTAGTCCCAGCTACTTGGGAGGCTGAGGCAGAAGAATTGCTTGAACCCAGGAGGCAGAGGTTGCAGTGAGCCGAGATCACACCACTGCACTCCAGCCTGGGCAACAGAGCAAGACTCTGTCTCAAAAAAAAAAAAAAGAATGGCTCACACCTGTAATCCCAGCATTTTGGGAGGCCAAGGTGGGAGGACCGCTTGAGCCCAGGGGTTCGAGACCAGCCTGGGCAACACAGTGAAACCCTGTCTCTACTAAAAATACAAAAATTAGCTAGGCGTGGCGGCAGGCACCTGTAGTCCCAGCTACTCAGGAGGCTGAGGCAGTAGAATTGCTTGAAACCGGAGGTGGAGGTTGCAGTGAGCTGAGATTGCGCCACTGCACTCTAGTCTGGGTGACAGAGCGAGACTCCGTCTCAAAAAATAAAAAAAGAAGCAGCAGTGTCTGGGCCAGGTGCAGTGGCAGTGGCTAACACCTGTAACTCCAGCACTTTGGAAGGCCAAGGCGAGAGGATCGCTTGAGCCCAGGAGTTCGAGACCAGCCTAGGCAACACAGTGAAACCTCATCTTTGTAAAAAATCAAAAAATTAGTGTGAGTGGCACATGACATGCCTGTGGTCCCAGCTACTCGGGAGGCTGAGATGGGAGGATCGCTTGAGTGCAGAAGGTCAAGGCTGCAGTGAGCCATGATCATACCACTACACTCCAGCCTGGGTGATAGAGGGCAACCCTGTATCAAAAAAAAAAAAAAAAAAAAAAAAAAGCAGTGTCGGTACATAACAGTGGAAAGGCCAGTGCTAGAAAAGGAATAGCAGAAATATACTACAACACAACTATGTCTGGGTAGTGAGATTCAGGGTGATGTGTAGTCTCTCACTTTTCCGCAGTGTATTAATTTGGAAGAAAGGAGAATTAAACGATAGCTCCACCACTAGGCCCTCATTGTCTGGCATCAGCTCTGGAGGGCAGGGTTCTGTGGGGTTCCGCAGACCCTAACCTCCCCTTACAGCACCCCTGTTCTGCACCTACTCACTCCCCTCTACACGGGACCTTGCCTGGAATGTCCATTCCTATTTTCCACAGCAATGCTGCCCTGGAGAGATTCTGCTCAATAATCTCCCCACCAAGGTGCCCAGACTGAGAGGGGTCACCTGGGCTTCAGCAAAGGCCACTGTCAGGCCTCCTGTGCTAGCCCCGATGCATCTTGCCCACGAACTCCTGATTCATTAACCAGACACCCCGGACCCCAGCGAATGCTCGTTCGGCGACTTGAGTTGGGGAGCAGATCCCCTCACGCACCTGGGCTGTTGACTCTCAGGTGCTCTTTCCCAGAGGTGCCCTGAACATCCAGGACCCAGGGCTCATCCCCTTGCTCCAACTGCGAGATCACTCCAGGCTTGGGGCCCGCAGGTCCTACTCCTGGGAAGGAGACAGGGACTGGGGTTGGTACCAAGGACACACGGCAGCACCTAGTGCTGTCTCACCCTGGGGCTGCAGGGTAAGGGAGGCACAGGCAGAGGGGATGATGGAAGCCTGGACACCCTCTGGAGGGCACTGAGATTGGGCTGGGGCAGTTCTGAGCATAAGGGAATGAGAGCTCAGGGATTCCTTCCACTAGCAGGTGTGCAACTCCGCCCCCCCGGTGTCCCCTGCCCCACCAGGGAGGGGTCTGCCTGGGACCTGGGGCAAGAGGGAAGTCAGGACTCAGGAAAGTCCCAGCACTGGCCTTCCCCTCATCTTCTCAGATCAGGTGCCTGCCTGGGATAAAGGTCATCACCTACCTCTGTGCCCAGGGTGTGAGGCCCCCAGCCCAGCCAATGCTGAGCCCTTAGCCCCCAGGGCTGTTCCCAGAGCTGAGTCCTGGTGAGGGCCTTACCCAGTGAGACTAGGTTCCCGTAGGTCTCCAGCATCACGTCCCTGTAGAGGCCCCTCTGAGCAGGGCCCAGGCGGCCCCATTCCTCCCGGGAGAGGAACACAGCCACGTCCTCGAAGGTCACCTCGGCCTGGAATGACAGGGACTGCTGCAGCCCAGGTGTGGTCCAGAGTGGGCTGGTAGGGGCAGGGAGGCAGCAGAAGCACGCTAAAGGCAGCAGCACAGTGGGTGGCCTGACCCATCTGCCACCGAGCCAGCTAATACATCCCAAGGGGTGGCTGCATGCGGGTCTCAGGGCCACCCCTACCATCATGTCAGCACCCCAAACCAGAGACACCTGGCAGTGTTTGCCAAGGAAAGCCCTGGGTAAAGACTTCACTCCTCCCAGGAGGACAGACACTCACCTGGGGTGGGGCAGACAGGAACAAGGCCGCCATTGCCTGAGGGCTGGGCTTTCTGAGGGCAGTGAGCAGGAGCTGGTCACTCAGGTGCTGAGGGAAGAGAACACAACAAGCGGAGGCCCAGTCTGGCCCCTTCTTCCACAGCTCAGGCTACTTGGTGCTGTCATAAACAGCCCTGCCTGCGTCACTGGTCCACCCCCGCCCATCCCAGTGGGGGTACTGCTAGCTGGCCTCCCAGGGACAGACTCTGCTCTTTGCCTGGGGCTGCCCTCTCCAGCTCCACCTCTTTTTTTTTTTTTTTTTTTTTTTAATGACAGGGTTTCTCTTAGTTGCCCAGGCTGGAGGACAGTGGCGTGATCTCGGCGCACTGCAGCCTCGACCTCCTGAGCTCAAGCAATTCTCTCACCTCAGCCTCCTGAGTAGCTGGGACTACAGGCACGCACCACCACTGTTGGTGGAAGAGCTGAGGCAGGACTAGCTTGTCTGTCACAATGTAAAAGAGTCTTGGAACATGTCCTGGGTCCAGGGTCCAAACCCCCTCGTGGCCTTTGGAACACCAAGCTCTGTGCCAAAGGGTGGAAGTCTGCCCTGCTGCACCATAATCTAAGCCAAGGCGTAAAACCCCTTGTGGCTTGGATGGGATCCAGGGCTCAGTGCATAAAACCCCTCGTGGCCTCTGGAATGTGCATAGACTTGTTGGTTCCTTGCTTCTTGCTCTCCCAGGCTCGTAAACATGTTCTCCATTATCTCAGATAGCAGAGCATATTACATATGCATCAAAGAAAATGCTAAACCGTCACAGCTACGCTTGATGCGCTGCTACCTTTCTATCCCCACGTCCTCATGTACTCACCTGTCTACCCTCACGTCCGCACGTTCTCACCACCTGCTTCTTTGTTTGATCACCAATAAACAGTGTGGGTTCCCACAGCTCCGGGCCTTTGCAGCCTCCATACTAGCGTTGGCCCTCTGGACCCACCTTATGTACTCTTAACCTGTCGTTTCTCATTCCTTTGACTCCGCCAGACTTCATAGCCCCCACGGCCTGGTTTTGGGTCTGATCACCCCAACAATCACACCTGGTTAATTTTGGTATTTTTTTGTACAGATGGGGTTTTGCCCAGCTGGTCTTGAACTCTTGAGCTCAAGCAATCCTCTTGCCTCGGCCTCCCAAAGTGCTGGGATTAAAGGAGTGCACCAAAGTGCCCAGCCTCCAGTCACCTCTACTGCCTGCTGCCCTCAGGCCGTCTATCCCCCTCCCCTCCCCTCCTCTGACATTCTAAGATGTCTCATTCAGGAGGAAAGAGACAATACTCATTCACTTTACATGGAAGAATGAAGACAAAATGTTAAGGGCTAAGGAAGAAAAGAAAATTAAAAATGATAGAAGGGGCCAAGCTCAGTGGCTCATACCTGTAATCCTAGCGCTTTGGGAGGCTGAGGCGGGAGGACGGCTTGAGCCCAGGAATTTGAGACAAGCCTGGGCAACGTAGGGAGACCTTAATGCTACCAAAAATAAAATAAAATAAAATAAAATTAGCTGGCTATGATGGCACACACCTGTAGTCCCAGCTACTTGGGAGGCTGATGTGGGAGGATCACCTGGGCCCAGGAAGTAGAGGCTGCAGTGAGCTGTGATTGTACCACTGCACTCCAGCCTGGGTGACAAAGCAAAACCCCGTCTCAAAATAAATAAGAGAAATAAGATTGACTCACCTACCAGAAGCATGAGACTCTCGGATTAGATACATATGATGCCACTATTTGGCCTAAAATAAAATAACACAGAAAGGCTAAGTACTAGTTAATATTAGATCAAACACTAGTTAAAATAAAGCTGTGGTAATTATATACCTTTTCTGTATCTTTAAAGCTTTTTATTTAAGCATATTTTTATTATAAAAGTTGACAAATCCTGAGCACACAGTTCAATGGACCATCACGAATTGCACAAGCCCATGGAACCAGCACCACAGTCAAGAAAGAACAGAACCGGCCGGGTGCGGTGGCTCACGCCTGTAATCCCAGCACTTTGGGAGGCTGAGGTGGGTGGATCACCTGAGGTCAGGAGGTCGAGACCAGCCTGGCCAACATGGTGAAACCTCGTCTCTATTAAAATACAAAAATTAGCTGGGCATGGTGATGCATGCCTGTAATCCCAGCTACTTGGGAGGCTGAGGCAGGAGAATCGCTTGAACCTGGGAGGCGGAGGTTGCAGTGAGCCAAGATCACGCCATTGCACTCCAGCCTGTGGGACAAGAGCAAGACTTCACCTCCAAAAAAAAAAAAAAAAAAAAAGAAAAGAAAAGAAAAGAAAGCGAAAATCACTAATAGGAATAAAAAAAAACCACTGCATATTACTGGCCGGGCGCGGTGGCTCACGCCTGTAATCCCAACACTTCGGGTGGCCGAGGCGGGCAGATCACGAGGTCAGGAGATCAAGACCATCCTGGCTAACGGTGAAACCCCGTGTCTACCGAAAATACAAAAAAAATTAGCCAGGTGTGGTGGTGGGCGCCTGTAGTCCCAGCTACTCGGGAGGCTGAGGCAGGAGAATGGTGTGAACCTAGGAGGCGGAGCTTGCAGTGAGCCAAGATTGCGCCACTGCACTCCAGCCTAGGCAACAGAGTGAGACTCCATCTCGAAAAAAATAAAAATAAAAATAAAAGGTCAGGCGCGGTGGCTTACGCTTGTAATCCCAGCACTTTGGGAGGCCGAGGCGGGCGGATGACGAGGTCAGGAGATCGAGACCACGGTGACACCCCGTCTCTACTAAAAATACAAAAAAATTAGCCGGGCGTGGTGACGGGTGCCTGTAGTCCCAGCTACTCGGAGAGGCTGAGGCAGGAGAATGGCGTGAACCCGGGAGGCGGAGCTTGCAGTGAGCCGAGATCGCGCCACTGCACTCCAGCCTGGGTGACAGAGTGAGACTCCGTCTCAAAAAAAATAAAAATAAAAATAAAAATAGGCCGGGCGCGGTGGCTCACGCCTGTAATCCCAGCACTTTGGGAGGCCAAGGCGGGCGGATCACGAGGTCAGGAGATCGAGACCATCCTGGCTAACGCGGTGAAACCCCGTCTCTACTAAAAATACAAAAAAAAATTAGTCGGGCGAGGTGGCAGGCGCCTGTAGTCCCAGCTACGCGGGAGGCTGAGGCAGGAGAATGGCGTGAACCCCGGGGGGTGGAGCCTGCAGTGAGCCGAGATCGCGCCACTGCACTCCAGCCTGGGTGAAAGAGCGAGACTCTGTCTCAAAAAAAAAAAAAAAAAAAAATAAAATAAATAAATAAAAATAAAAATAAAACACTGCATATTACCAAAAGTCCACCAAAAAGCTGTAATAATTACAAACAGGTATGGATCTGCCAAAGAGGAACTGGTAAATCCTCCTCTGGAATGAGATTTCTTTTTTTTTTAAACGGAGTCTTGCTCTGTTGCCCAGGCTGGAGAGCAGTGGCGCCATCTCAGCTCACTGCAAGCTCCGCCTCCCGGGTTCACGCCATTCTCCTGCCTCAGCCTCCCGAGTAGCTGGGACCACAGGTGTGTTTAATTTTTTTTGTATTTTCAGTAGAGACGGGGTTTCACCGTGCTAGCCAGGATGGTCTTGATCTCCTGACCTTGTGATCTGCCCGCCTCGGCCTCCCAAAGTGCTGGGATTACAGGCGGGAGTCACCGCGACCAGTCGAGATTTTTAACATACTTCCCTCAGAAACAAGTCAGTCAAGTAAACAATCTCATGCTTAAAACAGAGAACACACATTTTTTTCAACATACTGAACATTACCAAAAAAAAAAAAAAGCAACAGAGAAAGTTTCAACAAATCCCAAAAGAATGTATCATTTGGCAAAACAATTTCTATCGATATTGTTGTTATATTAGAAATATATGAAAAGTTACCCTCCCTCCAGAAAAATATAGAAATGGAAACTAAAGTAGAAATAGAACCAAGCCTACCTAAAGAAAATTGTGCATCCTTAATAGACTCATTTTAACAGGAAAGACTGAAATAAATAATCTAAGTATTCAGCAATAAATCAAATGCAGGCAGTGGCTCATGCCTATAATCCCAGCACTTTGGGAGGCCGAGGCGGGTGGATCACTTGTCAGGAGTTCGAGACCAGCCTGGCCAACATGGTGAAACCCCATCTCTACTAAAAAATACACAACTTGGGGCTGGGCACAGTGGCTCACGCCTGTAATCCCAGCACTTTGGGAGGCTGAGGTGGGCGGATCACGAGGTCAAGAGATCGAGACCATCCTGGCCAACTTGGTGAAACCCCGTCTCTACTGAAAATACAAAAATTAGCTGGGCGTGGTGGCAGGCACCTGTAATCTCAGCTACTCAGGAGGCTGAGGCAGGAGAATCACTGGAAACCAGGAGGCGGAGTTTGCAGTGAGCCGAAATCACGCCACTGCACTCCAGCCTGGCCAGAGTGAGACTCCGACTCAAAAACAAAAAAACAAAACTTAGCCAGGCATGGTGGCGTGAACCTGTAATCCCAGTAACTTGGGAGGCTGGAGCAGGAGGATCACTTAAATTCGGGAGGTGGAGGTTGCAGTGAGTTGAGATTACATCACTGCACATTCCAGTCTGGGTGACAGAGTGAGACTCTGTCCAAAAACAAAAAACAAAAGAAAAGAAATCAGATGCAGAATAAGAAAGTAACTCAAGGAGGGCCGGGCACGGTGGCTCACGCCTGTAATCCCAGCACTTTGGGAGGCTGAGGCGAGCAGATCATGAGGTCAGGAGTTCGAGACCAGGCTGACTAACACAGTGAAACCCCATGTCTACTAAAAATACAAAAAATTAGCCGGGCGCCTGTCATCCCAGCTACTCGGGAAGCTGAGGCAGGAGAATTGCGTGAACCTGGGAGGCGGAGGTAGCAGTGAGCGGAGATCGAGCCATTGAACTCCAGCCCTGGCGACAGTGCAAGACTCAGGAATGAAGGAAGGAAGGAAGGAAGGAATTCAAGGAAAGAATATGAAAGAAAATAAAACACAATTTAAAGAAACAGACAACAATCTCTATGGTCATTCTTTGAAAATGCTAATAAAGTACACAAACACCTGGCAAATCCAAAAAAGGGAAGGAAAAAAGATGGAAAAGGGGCTGTGCACGGTGGCTCATGCCTGTAATCCCAGCACTTTGGAAGGCCAGGGCAGGTGGATCTCTTGAGCCCAGGAGTTCAAGACCAGCCTATGCAACATGGCAAAACCCCTCTCTACAAAAAATACAAAAATCAGCCAGGCATGGTGGCATGTGCTTGTAATCCCAGCTACTTGGGAGGCCGAGGTGGGAGGATCGCTTGAGCCCAGGAGGCAGAAGCTGCAGTGAGTCAAGATCATGCCACTGCACTCCAGCTGGGGTGACAGAGACAGAGACAGAGCCAGAGCCTATCTCAAAAAAAAGAAAATAGATGGAAAAGTAGAAAAGGAAATGCTATCAAGAACAAAAAAGGAAGGAGTGTATATTTAGGGCAATTTGAATCTATGCTCCCAGGTTATAAAAAAAAAAAACAAACATTTTAAATAGATTAAAAAAAAAAAAGAGCAAAAGGCCAGGTGTGGTTGGCTCACGCCTGTAATCCCCATACTTTGGGAGTCCAAGGCGGGAAGATCGCGAGCCCAGGAGTTCCAGCTCAGCCTGGGCAATATAGTGAGACCCTGTCTCCACAAAAAATAAAAAAAATTAGCAGGGCTTGGTGGCACATGCCTGTAGTCCCAGCTACTTGGGAGGCTGAGGTGGGAGGATCACTTGACCCCGGGAGGCATAGCAATAGTTCTCAGAGTGTGGCTCAGGGACCCTGGGGTTCCATGCATTCAAGTTTGTGTTCACAACACTAAGAGGACACATTAGAAGAACTTGTAGTAGATTCAGTGACAAGAGAGGGATGTTCCCTCTCCCTGCTGCTATTCAACATCCTAGCCAACGCAATAAGTCACAGAAAAAAGAAATATAAGCTACAAGGATCAAAAGAAAAAAGACAAAAATCATCATTCTTTCAGAATGATAAAAATAATCTACATAGAAAATCCAAGAGTTATCAATCCATTGTTGGAATGACAGGAGTTCAACAGCATTGCCATATACAAGGTCATTACAGAATAATTAATACCACTCATATGTGTTAGCAATCAGCAACCGAAAACTGACCATTCACAATAGCTACAAAAACTATACAGTACATTAAGTCTTAAAAAAAGATATGTAGGCCGAGCGCGGTGGCTCATGCCTGTAATCCCAGCACTTTGGGAGGCCAAGGCTGGTCAGGAGATTGAGACCATCATGGCTAACACAGTGAAACCCCGTCTCTACTAAAAATACAAAAAAAAGAGCCGGGTGTGGTGGCAGGAGCCTGTAGTCCCAGCTACTCAGGAGGCTGAGGCAGGAGAATGGCGTGAACCCGGGAGGCGGAGCTTGCAGTGAGCCAAGATCGTGCCACTGCACTCCAGCCTGGGCGACAGAGCGAGACTCCGTCTCAAGAACAAACAAACAAACAAAAAAAACAAAACGAAAAAAGATATGTATGTAATGAACAACATTACAAAACTTTATTGAAGTACCTTAGAAAGGTCTGTGGAGAAACAGACAATGTTTCTAAATAGGGGCTCAATAACATAAAGGTATCAGTTCTCCCCAAGTTAAATTTATTTTGTGCAATTATAATAAACATTTCAACAGGACATGGTATCTGACCAAAATGACTCCAAATATCACATGAAATAGTAATGATCTAAGATTAGCCAAGGCAGTGTGGCCGGGTGCAGTGGCTCACGCCTATAATCCCAGCACTTTGGGAGGCCGAGGATGGCGGATCACGAGGTCAGGAGATCGAGACCATCCTGGCTAACATGGTGAAACCCAGTGTCTACTAAAAATATAAAATTAGCCGGGCATGGTGGCAGGCGCCTGTAGTCCCAGCTACTCGGCAGGCTGAGGCAGGAGAATGGCTGTGAACCCAGGAGGCGGAGGTTACAGTGAGCTGAGATCACACCACGGCACTCCGTCGTGGGTGACAGAGCGAGACTACCTCTCCAAAAAAAAAAAAAAAAGAAAAGATTAGCTAAGGCAATATCAAAAAAAGAACCAAAGGAGGCAGGGGTGTGCCCTACTAGATATCGAGACTTACGCTATGGTAATGGAAAGTGAAGTTTAAGTATAGGAAAAAAGATAATGGAAGACATCTATGCATATGTTAATATACCTGCAGTATTAATGGCAATGAAGAAAGACAATAAATGGTATTGGCACAACTCGTTTTCCATTGGAAAATAAAATTAGTTCCCTGCCTTCTATGGTACACAAATATATTTCAGGCAGGTTGAAGACCTAAACATTAAAAAAAAGAAAAAAAAAAAAAAAAAGGTTGGGCACGGTGATTCACGCCTGTAATCCCAGCACTTTGGGAGGCCGAGGTGAGTGGATCACAAGGTCAGGAGTTCAAGACCAGCCTAGCCAAGATGGTGAAACCCTGTCTCTACTAAAAATACAAAAATTAGCCAGGCGTGGTGGCGGGCACCTGCAATCCCAGCTACTCAGGAGGCTGAGGTAGGAGAATCGCTTGAACCCAGGAGGCGGAGCTTGCAGTGAGCCAAGATCGCGCCACTGCACTCCAGCCTGGGCAACAGAGCAAGACTCTGTCTCAAAAAAATAAATAAAAATAAAAATAAATAAATGATAAAAGCCTATAAAGATTGTGTGATTCCAGGGCCGGGCGTGGTGGCTCACGCTTGTAATCCCAGCACTTTGGGAGGCCCAGGTGGGCGGATCACGAGGTCAGGAGATCGAGACCACAGTGAAACCCCGTCTCTACTAAAAAATACAAAAAATTAGCCGGGCGTGGTGGCGGGCGCCTGTAGTCCCAGCTACTTGGAGAGGCTGAGGCAGGAGAATGGCGTGAACCCGGGAGGCGGAGCTTGCAGTGAGCCGAGATTGCGCCACTGCACTCCAGCCTGGGCGACAGAGCAAGACTCCGTCTCAAAAAAAAAAAAAGATTGTGTGATTCCATCAAAAAGGAAAAAAGGCCAGGCATGGTGGCTCACTCACACCTGTAATCTCAGTGCTTTGGGAGGCCGAGGTGGGCAGATTGCTTGAGCTCAAGAGTAGGAAACCAGCCTGGGTAACATTGTGAAACCCCAGCTCTACAAAAATTAGCCGACGTGGTGGTGTGAGCCTGTGGTTCCAGGCAAAACCTCAGGTGGCTGAGGTAGAAGGATCGTTTGAGAGTGGGAGATGGAGGCTGCAGTGAGCTAAGATTGTGTTACTGCACTCCGGCCTGAGCAAGACCCTGTCTAAAAACAAAAAAAAAAGAAAAAAGAAAAAAGAAAAAGGATTCTGTACAAGACACCACAAAATTAAAAGGCAAGCAGACAAGCTGCAGAGTGAAAGACGATATTTGCAGACATGTAACAAACTATAAATATACAGAATCTATTTTAAAAAATTTTTAATAAAAAAAGTCACAATTTTTAATAAAGGAACACAGGATATGACCTGGCAAACCCTGTAGTCCCAGCTACTCAGAAGGCTGAGCAGGAGGATCACTTGAACCTAGGAGTTGTGGGCTGTAGTGTGCTATGCCAACTGAGTGTTCCCACTAAGTTCGGCATCAATATGGTGACATCCGGGGAGCAGGGGACCACCATGTTGCCTAAGGAGGGGTGAACCAGCTCAGGTGGGAAACAGGGCAGGTCAAAACTCCTGTGCTGATCAGTAGTGGGATCACACCTGTGAGTGGCCAGTGCACTCTAGCCTGGGCAACATAGTGAGACCCCCATCTCTAATTTTTTAATATAAAAAGAATGTAAAGTAAAACAAGACTCTCCCCACAGATTGGGGAAGTATAAAATACTTCATAATACCAAATGTTGAGGACACTGCAAACTGGTACAGTCACTCTAGAAATATGTCTGGCCATACCTGGTAGAACTGAAACCCTGCAAAACTCTCAGTGGGGAAACCTAACTCAAAGTATGTACTCTATAGAGAGTCTTGCTAATGCACACAAGAAGAAACACAAGAATGTTACCATGTGCCTGTGTAGAAGAAGAAAAAACTTCAGCGTCTATCAGCAAAGTCACAGTGGTGGAAAGTAATGTCAAGGAGATAGAGCACAGTTATAAGGCTGAGAAAAACTGTCAGGTATAGAATATCCACAGTATAATACATACGTAGTTTTTTTTTTTTTTTTTTTTTTGAGACGAAGTCTCGCTCTGTCGCCCAGGCTGGAGTGCAGTGGCGCAATCTCGACTCACCGCAAGCTCCGCCTCCCAGGTTCAAGCCATTCTCCTGCCTCAGCCTCCTGAGTAGCTGGGGCTACAGGCGCCTGCCACCACGCCCGGCTAATTTTTTTTGTATTTTTTAGTAGAGACGGGGTTTCACTGTGTTAGCGAGGATGGTCTCGATCTCCGGACCTCGTGATCCCCCCGCCTTGGCCTCCCAAAGTGCTGGGATTGCAGGCGTGAGCCACCGTGCTCGGCCATACATATGAAGATTTTTAAGAGACAAAAAGAATATTAGATATGTAGAGATATAAGAAAACGAGGCCGGGCGCAGCGGCTCACGCCTGTAATCCCAGCACTTTGGGAGGCTGGGGCGGGCGGATCACTTGAGGTCAGGAGTTCGAGACCAGCCTGGCCAACATGGTTAAACCCCATCTCTACTAAAAATACAAAAATTAGCCGGGCGTGGTGGTGGGTGCCTGTAATCCCAGCTACTCGGGAGGCTGAGACAGAAGAATCCCTTGAACCCGGGAGGCAGAAGGTGCATTGAGCCGAGATCGCGCCATTGCACTCCAGCCTGGGGGACAGAGCGAGACTCCGTCCCAGAAAGAGAGAGAAAGGAAAGGAAGAGAGAAGAGAAAATAAAATAAAATAAAGAAAAAAGAAAGAAGAGAAACAAAAATCTGACTGCCTGGCTGCGGGGAGAAAAGCCTTGGAGCGCCAGAAGCGAGGAGGGTGGGGCGGAGGGAAGACCCACCAGAGGGAGAAGCACTGGAGGAGCGCGGACGCTAAGGGCGGGAGGGGCGGCCTCCGCAGAGGGCTGGGAGGACCGCGAGACGCACGAGCCCCGCCCCTGAAAAGCTGACAGGAGAGGGGCGTGGGAGGGAGCCGGTATGGGAGGCCTCCGGCCGCTGGGACCAAGGCGTCTGGAGCGCACCGGGACGCAGAAGCCGCTCTGTGCGGCAGGAGTCCAGGGGGCCCCGCGTGGGGCAAGGGAGCTGTGAGGGGCTCGAGGGCGGAAGGAGCCCCTGAGCGACCCCAGGGCTGGCAGAGGGCGGCGAGGCGCAGTCCGTACTCCGGGCCTTGTCCGGGGGTCCCAGGAACAGGAAGTGCCGCTGATGGCGGGACGGACCCAGGCCTGGAGCACCGCGAGAGGACCGGGCACGGGGGCAGCGCGCAGGGGAGGGTCTGCGCCGGGAGGGTCTGTGCCCCGCGCGCCCGCCCCCGCCGGGCTCACACTCACCTCAGCGCCGCCGAGCAGCACGGCCGCCCAACCTCGCCCGTTCGGCCCTCCCGCCCCGCCAATCGGAACCGATCCGGAAGTGACGTCAGCGGACGGTCTGGGTCCGAGGCGCCGTCCGGGCCCCTCTGGGAAGCTAGGACGCGGCGTGTCGGCCGCCCACCTTCTTGGCTCGCGGTAAGGCTCCGGGGACCCGCGAATGGCAAAGCCGTAAAGCGGGAATGCTGCCACCGGGTGGCAGTCCGAAGCTACGGCCCGGAGGCCTCGGAACTGGGGCGATGGTCACAGTCGAAAACATATTACTTTCCCTTTTTCTGAGAAATTCTCTCCCTAGTGATCCACGAAAGGCGCCGCAAACAAGAAAGAACTAGGCCCTTTCCTTGACAGAGAAAGAAACGGGAACCGCACCCTTCCTTAGGGCCGAGAGAGGATGCTTACTGGCCAAAGAAGCCTGTCTTGGGTTTAACCTACTGCCCCTCATCCCTAACTCCTGTAAATGGAGCCCAGTGCCCACTCTGGAGAAAGGGTTTTTCGGGTGCCTGAGCTGCTTCTGGACCAAACTTTCCCTCATGGCCGGCCCATCGGCCAAGCCCTGCGTCCACTTTGCCCAGAAGGGAGCAGAAAAACAGTGACCGCTTATGGCAGCTAAGCACATAGTGCTTTCCCAAAACCCTCTTTCCAGATGCCCCTCCATCCTTCAGGAGGAAACACCGCCCTCCTGGATTCTTTCTCGACCAGTCACCTGGGACCCTGGGACCGGCCTTGCGAGTGACGGGATCAAAACCAGGTCCGGTAGCTACTGGCGGGGGGCGGGGCTGGAGTGGGAGGACCACGTGAGGCCAGGGGCTTGAGACCAGGCTGGCAATAGCGAGAGCCTGTCTAAAATAAACAGGCCCTGCTGGGTCACTGCCTAGGTGTGGTGGGCGCCCAGACAGGTGAGGCCATACCAGCAGGATCAGGAAAGCAAGATCATGAAACGTAGGGGGGGTAAGGTTCTCTAGAGATAGCGTGGACCATGACAGCCAGGAGCCACCGCACATCCACAGGACTTGTCATCCCGGAGTGACCTTGAAAGCCTAAGGTGACCTATTCTCACCTGCCAGGCACTCTCCAACCAAGTCTATAGGGAGAGCACCATGCCTCATCCTGCCTGCTGCAGTTCCACAGGAGTGTTGTTAGGGGCAGTGATCTGCAGCTGCTGCATTCGCTGGTGGAACTTCCTTGTGTGAAAGTGCTGATAGGATGCTGTCCTGGGATCTCCTCACTGGGTAGTGGTTAAGGGACAAGATGCCATGAGCTATGGCCAAACAGGAAGCCCCTCCACTCTGCCTTGTGACTGCAACCAGCTTACTTGCCCTCCCCTTGCTGGGGGGGGGGGCTCCCCAACACTTCCAACCTGATTCCACTGAGAATCACCACTCAGCCTCACTTGTCACTACCAAAGCTAGAGAGAAGGTATCAGCCCCTGCCAGCAGGGAAAGGCCACGTGCTTTAAGATAATCAATGCAGCTTTGGGGGCTGTTCCTGGTTAGTTTCTCTGCCCCAGGGAAGAGGGGGCTACATGTCCTGTGAAGCTGTGGAGTTCCAGGACTCAAGGAGCAGACCAACCTACTGCTGGTGCCAGCTCCAGTCCAGTGTAGGGCTCTGGGTGGGTGGGTGGGCGAAGGGACTCGGGTGGTCTGGGATCCCCATACACACACTGCATGCATTCATCCCTTTGTTCAGCAATCCCAGCAGTGACCTGGGACCCCACACTCAATCACCACCCTCAACCTCATCTGTCACTATCAGGCTAGAAAATGAGGAAAGGCATGAGGCTCCACCACAGGAAAAAACACCCAGAACCCTCCAGTCAGTGACTCCCCACCAGGGCGGGGTGGGAATGCATGCAGGGTACTCCCAGTCGTCTGCAGAACAGAATGGTAAAAGCCAGGCTAGGAATGGCTTCCTGGCTGTAGACAAGGTGTCTGTCCCACGTTCCTCCAGGGCCCATCCCAAGTTCTCAGTGCAAGACAGACACACCTGCAAGCCAGGTATCCCTTCACAAAAACACACTGACATCAGCAGGGCTGTACCCAGTATGGAGGGGAAGGGTGTAGCCAAAAGACCCTGGGCAAAGGACCGTCTCAGGTGCTGAGCAAGTTAGCAGGGAGCTGGCAGAGTGAGGGTATGGTCCACAACACCAGGCTCACGATTGTGTCCTATTCTGTTTCCTGATACGTGAAATGAGTGCTTACATCCAAGCACTGCAGGCCATGGGACTGAGTCACCCACCCGTGTCAGGTCCTGGATGCCACATTCTTGGTCCCCTCTGTGGGGAAGCAAGGGTCTTGCCCAGGGTACCTGCACCTTGTTTCTAGTTGTGGACTTTCCCTTCAAGCTTCTACCACTCATTGGTGGTCTACTCCAGTAGTCTACCTTCCTCCCAGTACCAACCAGGGAGATCCCACAGAAATCCTCCCAGCAGGGACCCTCCCCTTTGAAACCATGGGGGTGGGCACAGCCTGGTGGCATAAAGGCAAACTTTATTGAGACCCTCAGCACTAGTTCTCTTTCTCCTGCACAGTCTTGGTTCCCCGGAGACGTCCAGTCCGACGGGCAGCAATGAGACCCACTTTGCGGCCAGCAGGGGCATCTCTGCGGATGGTAGAGGGCTTGCCGATGTGCTGGTGGTTGCCACCTCCAAAAGGATGCTCCACAGGCTGCAGGCAGAGGAAGATGGCTTTAAAAACCTCTTCCCCCACCACCCCCTGCCCCCCGCCTCGGGGTCCCACCCGTTAGGGGCCTGATTCCACGAAGCCCCTCTCTACAGCATGTGCCGCTAGACAACCCCAGTTGGGCTGACTCTTTCCGGCTCAGGCCCCCACTGCCCCTCCCAGCCTCTGTTTCTTGTGGAGAAAAGGTGAAGGAGGGTGAGCCCACCTCCTTCAGGAGTGCTGGGGCAGGATCAACAGTCCTGTGACTACAAACCACCACCTGCTGCTCCTCCCACCGCAGATTCCCTTCCTGCAGGGACACCTGTGGATGGGACTTGCCTACCCAACCAACCGTGTGGCCACTGTACCTTGAATACCCAACCCTGCGTTTCTGGGTTACTTACATTCATGGCCACACCCCGTACTCGTGGCCAGCAGTTCCTCTTTGCCTTATATTTGTGGTAGGCCCGGCCAGCCTTCAAGATGGGTTTGTCAATTCGGCCACCTCCAGCCACCACACCTGTAAGGGAGATCAGGTACCTCAGGGAATCTCCAGTTGGTCAGAGCACTCCCCGCTCCCCTCAATCTCCTGTCATGCACCTTCACAATACTGCATTCAACTACCCAGCAAAAAGCCCACTTGCCTCCACCCTAGGGAGCCCCTTGCAACCTGTGAGCTGACATCCAGTTTCTTCAATCCACAACGGGAAGGCAAGCCAAGGCCCTCACCTCCATCACCTAGAATGCTGGCTGAGCTCCAAGCGCAGGGAAGCACCCCCCTCACCATGTGTGTGAGACATCAGGCAGGTCACTCAACCTGACATGGGACACTTGATTCACCCTGCCCCATCTCAGCTTTGCTTATTCCAGGAACACAACCGCAGGGCCTCCCCTGTGGGAGGCTGAGTTCATCACAAGGATTCCAAGATGTTCCCAAACAGCACAATGAGTTAACCTAGACTCAAATCCTTTTTCACTCACTCAGTAGGTGTCTTTGAGAAAGTCACAATCTCTCCCTGCCTTCTCTGAAAAGGCTGTTAACCAACTGTATGCAAGTACAGCAATCAGGAAGCCCACGGTAGAATTCAAGTCCCTGGTGACTTAATCCCAATCTCATTTAACGCCACAATAGCAGTGAAGCAGGTACTATTGTGCCCGTTTAACAATGATGACAACTGAGACTACAGGATGAGCTCAAACTTACAAAACCCAAGTTTTAGAACAGGTAATCGAATTCCAGGGACCAAGTCTAGCCACTGCTGTCCACCGGCGCTCACAGCCTGTTCACCCACAGCCCTCGGCATTCAATTGCTGCCTGGTACTCACCAACCACAGCTCTGTTGGCTGAGGAGATAACCTTCTTGGAGCCGGAGGGCAGCTTCACACGGGTCTTCTTGGTCTCAGGGTTATGGGAGATAACAGTGGCATAGTTCCCTGATGCCCGGGCCAGCTTGCCACGGTCTCCAGGCTTCTCCTCCAGGCAGCACACGATCGTACCCTCAGGCATGGTGCCCACAGGGAGCACATTGCCAATGTTGAGCTGGGCTGCAAGAGGAAGCAGCATCAGGCCGTCAGCACAGTAAGAGGCAATGCGAACCCCCTCGCTCTAGGCAGCCCGCGAAGTTGTGAGCACAGCATTCAACATCCAGCCTCCCGGTACAGCTCTCTCGGCACCCACCGATGCCCACCGGTCTGGCCACGCGGATGTCCCCACCTGAAGCTTCTGCCTGCGAGGTTCCCATATCGGCTTAGAACGTTAACTCCTCAGGCAACACCCAGACCCCTGCCCACGCCGACCTTCCTTCCCCGCCGCGATGCTAACCCTTCTTGCCGCAATACACAAACTGGCCCGTGTGAATGCCCTCGGCGGCAATGAACAGCTCCGTCCGCTTCTTAAACCGGTACGGATCCCGGAAGACCACCTTGGCGAGGGGCGCGCCGCGGCCCGGGTCGTGGATGATGTCCTGCGGGCAGAGGCGGCGTGAGTGCGGCGTTCCGGCCGGGCGTCCCGTCCCCTCCCGCCCCGCCCTGGCCAGCGTTCCGCACCTTGACGATGCCCTTGATGTAGCCGTGCCGCTCAGCGAAATCCACGGCGCGCAGGCGCGCAGCGCCCTTACGGTGCTTCACGTGCGCGCGGAAAACAGACCCGGCCCCCTTCCTCTGTCCACGGATCACACGGCCCATGGCGACGGGTCCTGGGGGCGACTCACGATTAGCGCGACCGGGAGGCCCGGGCACCCCCGCCAGCCCGGCTTTCCAGGACCCCGCCCCCGAGGCCGCCGCGCCCAACACCCCCTACCCTCTCCGCGGGCGCCCGCACCGGTATCCTCTCAGGAGGGCCGGCCCGCGTCTCAGCGCGCCTCAGGGAGGAGGATGGCGGCGGATACTGCCCATGTCGCAGGGCCGCAAGCACGACCTACCTGCTCACTAGCGCGGCCAAAAAAGGAAATGCGGCGTCCGCGAGCCGCCTTATCTTCCGGGGCGGGGCCCAGGGCCGCGACACCTTCCGGGCGCGCCACGACCAGCCTACCGCGGTGCACGCCGGGACTTGTAGTCGCCCGCGGCCGCTGGCCCCGCCTACTTCTCCGCCTGCGGGGCCCCCGCGCAGGCGCACCGGGAGACGCAGCTCGCGGTGTCCTGGTGTGCGGGGGCTCGGGAGGAGGGTGCGGGAGTGCTGGGCTTTCACCGGGGTCTCCGGGAGGGCAGGTGTTCTCTGAGTGGCCGAGGAGGCGCCGAGTGGTTGAGTGACCTGTCCAGGGCGTCACAGAGCGACTCACTCCGGGCCACGGGGTCTGGGGCTCCCGGCTTTGCCTGGTGAGGGGCTTCCCTGTAGGCGGAGGGGTTCTCGCTGGTGCAGAGTAGGAGATGGGCAGGGGAGACGCGTGGACCCACTCATGGAACGTCGTGGTTTGCAGGTGGCAAATGTCCGTCTCCCTGATGAACGGGCGCTCCTGGACGCGGGTACCTTGTCCACTGTAGGCCCTTGGAGAGGTCGGGCGTCGAGGAGAGGAGCCCGGGGGTCCTTGCCGAGGGTGAGGGCCGGCCCAGGAAGTGGGGAGGGCCAAGTTGGAGGGTCTCGGGGCGAGGAAGAAGGAGGGGGGATGGGCTGGGTCACATGCTGCGGAGAGGACGCATAATGGGAGACTGGACCGTACCCTGACCAGAACCCTGTGCGGGAGAGGTGGGTGGGGAAGGAGCAAGAAACGGAGGCTGGGAGGGGCTGTGGGGGCCTGAGCTGGAAAGAGTCAGCCCGACGGGGGGTGTCCAGCGGTACATTCTGTGGAGAGGGGCTTCGCGGAATCGGGCCCCTAACGGGTGGGACCCCGAGGCCGGGGGCGGGGGGTGGTGGGGAAGAGGTTTTCCAGGAGAGAGTCCCTGGCTGAGTGAGCACTGTCGAGCACACGCGAGGCCGTGGGTGGGGAGGCAGCAAGGAGGTGAAGGCAGGGGTCCCAGTGGGCGGGAGAGGCTTGCTGTCAGTACTGGGAGGTGGGGTGTTTCCTAGACCCTGCTGGGGCTGAGGCAGGGTTGACATCGTGAGAAAGAGACAGGAGAGGGTGGAAGGGGTGTCCTGTGCCCGCTGCTGCTCACAGGGGAGAGGAGGGGCTGCTGCAGGAGGCCCTCCTCTAGGGTCAGCATGGGGATCGAGGAGGAGCTGCCGGGTGGGGACTCAGGAAGCAGCACAGCCCACAGCTAAGGCCAGGGGCTGAGGGGCAGGACTGGACCCCGGGGGCAGGGTGAGGGGTTCTGGGGTCAGCCCAAAATTGGCCCACAGGCCCAGCCTGTCCGTCACTCCTGAACAAATCTGCTTCTCTGGAGGAGCAAAAGGAGAGTTGGGTGCAGGATAGAGGTGAGAAGAGTGCTTGGACACACAGGATGTGGGGTCCCCAAGATGGTCTCACGGGTCTCTGGGATGAGATGCGGCTACCAAGACTCTACGTGCAGCCAGGAGGCTGACCAGGCCCCTTTAAGGCTCGAAGAGACATGGCCCTGCCAGCATCCACCTGACAGTCCTGAGGACTGTGTGACTGGGCTCAGTCTTTTTTTTTTTTTTTTGAGACGGAGTCTTTCTCTTTCGCCCAGGCTGGAGTGCAGTGGCACAATCTCGGCTCACTGCAAGCTCCGCCTCCCGGGTTCACGCCATTCTCCTGCCTCAGCCTCTCCGAGTAGCTGGGACTACAGGCGCCCGCCACCACGCCTGGCTAATTTTTTTTTGTATTTTTTTAGTAGAGACGGGGTTTCACCGTGGTCTCGATCTCCTGACCTTGTGATCCGCCCGCCTCGGCCTCCCAAAGTGCTGGGATTACAAGCGTGAGCCACCGCGCCCGGCCGCTCAGTCTTGACCTTCACGGGAGACCACACAGCCTGGCACACAGCAGGGGCTATGCAGTTCTGGGTCACTTGACAGCCACTCCAGACGTGGCCGCAAGCACTGGACATGCGGTTTTCCAGCCTTCTGGGGTGGAGCCATCTTTCTTGGGCCAGGATTAGGCCCTCCCCACACAGTGCCTCTGCTTGTGCAAGCGGCCTGCTGACCTCTCTTAGGCCATCTGACGTCACCCCTAACCTGCTGTTCAAACTTTATTCTTAGAAATTATTTATTTCTGGCCTCTGGCCGGGTGCGGTGGCTCATGCCTGTAATCCCAGCACTTTGGGAGGCCGAAGTGGGCGGATCACCTGAGGTCAGGAGTTCGAGACTAGCCTGATCAATATGGAGAAACCCCATCTGTACTAAAAATACAAAAGTTAGCCGGGCATGGTGGCGGGCACCTGTAATCCCAGCTACTTGGGAGGCTCAGGCAGGAGAATCACTTGAACCCAGTAGGCAGAGGTTGCGGTGAGCTGAGATTGCATTGCACTCCAGCTTGGGAAACAAGAGCAAAACTCCGCCTCAAAAAAAAAATCATTTCCTTTTGAAATTGTTCTTCAAATGTTTCTTGTCACATACATGCAGCAGTAATTTGGTAGAAACATGAGAAATTGTGATCCTTTGTCTTGCTCAGCTTGGCTCCCCTCTCCCACCAGCGTATCTGCCCGCACCCCAATTCCCCCACAACTGATGTGTCCTTATCTCCCTGCCCCCTACCGCACCCCCGTAGCATAATTTTATGCCACATATGGGCACACCATCACATATGGCTAAAATGAGATCGCTCCGTAATAAAAGGAATATATATATATATATATATATTTTTTTTTTTTTTGAGATGGAGTCTCGCTCTTGTTGCCCAGGCTGGAGTGCAATGGCATGATCTGGGCTTACTACAACCTCTGCCTCCCGGGTTCAAGCGATTCTCCTGTCTCAGCCTCCCGAGTAGCTGGGACTATAGGCACACACCGCCATGCCCAGCTAATTTTTGTATATTGTAGTAGAGATGGTGTTTCACCATATTGGTCAGGCTAGTCTTGAACTCCTGACCTTAGGTAATCCACCTGCCTTGGCCTCCCAAAGTGCTGGGATTACAGGCGTGAGCTACTGCGCCTGGCCAATACTGGGCACTTTTTACAGGCCAGGGACTGATTTAAGTACTTTTCATGCACACTGCTTTTCTCTTTTTTTTTTTTCTGAGACAGAGTCTCACTCTGTTGCCCAGGCTGGGATGCAGTAGCGCGATCTCGACTCACTGCAACCTCTGCCCACCGAGTTCTAGCAATTCTTCTGCCTCAGCCTCCCGAGTAGCTGGGATTACAGGCGCCTGCCAACGCACCCAGTTAATTTTTTGTATTTTTGGTAGAGATGGGGTTTCACCATCTTGGCCAGGCTGGTCTTGAACTCCTGACCTCGTGATCCACCAGCCTTGGCCTCCCAAAGTTCTGGGATTACAGGCGTGAGCCACCGCGCCCGGCCTCATGCACACTGCTTTTCTAATTTAGTGTCTTATAATTCTGGAGCTATGTCTTGTGAAAACGTATTTCCAACAAGATTGTCTGAGATAGCTTTCCCATGTGTTCAGTGCCTCAGGGGTGGGATTGCCCATAGGAGCCCGTTACCCATTCAGGAGTGGGTGAGGGGAGACCCCAGGGACCAATGCCAACAGGAAGAGGTGGGGTGGTTGGGAGGATGGAGATTGCACATGCTTGGGGACAGCTTGGAGGTCGGTGTGTGTTAGAATTTTTCTGAGAGGGGTTAAGGTAGTGTATTGTGTAGCACAACGGGTTAGTGAGTGCTAAATCTCCATGACCCCTGCCATCTATATGGCTTGGATACGTCATGTCAACTTGACATAAAGCTGTGGGTGAACATTCTCTGGGACCCCACATGTGTGATTAAATAGTTGAAGTTTTGGCATCCTTTTACAATGAGAGAATAGCACAGGATTTACATACAATTTTTGGACATCCAAGTTCACCACAATACCCATATTGTCTGAAATTATGTGCCATGGCCCTGAGGGGAGTCATGATCCCTCCCCCAAAGATGGTTGTGGCTGTCAGGACACAGCAAGTGTCCACAAGTCCCTCCTGCTGGACCCCAAATCTGAAGAGTGCCTCTGTCCTACCCAGCCTGTGCCTCACTCCTGAGCAGATCTGCTGTCAGCAGTGTGAATGCAGGAGACACCCTTGGTTCCCCAAAGAGTCTGAGGAACCTAGGGGCATCCAGTCCTGGGACAAGGATCTGTGTGGACATCATACAAGTTTAGCACCACCCATAGTGGAGTGCTGGGCTGAGCCTACTTAGACAAGTGTCACCCTCCTGACCCAGTTTCCCCTGTCCTTGTGAAAAGGAAGAAAATGATGGTTCCTCGTCTGTCTTATGCTCAAATCTGACCTGGCTCCCAACCAGCTGTGGCTCTGGATGAGTCCCTTACCTTCTTTGATCCTCATACCTCCTCCCAGGGTCTGGTTGCAATTCAGAGGATCTGAAAACCTAGAGTGTGTGTGAAACCACCGAGGTGAGTGGGAATTTCTCAGCACACTGAGTTTCATATATTGAACTGTTCCTCCCACTTGCACGATGGTTTCACAACAGTTTAGTGGCTAAAGAATATGTGACTTGGAGCCAGGTATGTGGGTTGGATCCCAGCTCTGTTACTTAAGAGATGAGACCTTGGCCAGGCACAGTGGCTCACGCCTGTAATCCCAGCACTTTGGGAGGTCGAGGCGGGCAGATCATCTGAGGTCAGGAGTTAGAGACGAGCCTGGCCAACATGGAGTAACCCCCTCCTTACTAAAAATACAAAATTAGCCGGGCGTGGTGGCGCATGCCTGTAATCCCAGCTACTCGGGAGGCTGAGGCAGGAGAATCACTTGAACCTCGGAGGCGGAGACAATGGTGAGCCAAGATGGCGCCATTGCACTCCAGCCTGGGCAACAACAGCGAAACTGCGTCTCAAAAATAACAGAGACTAGACGCCGGGCGCGGTGGCTCACGCCTGTAATCCCAGCACTTTGGGAGGCCGAGGCGGGCGGATCACAAGGTCAGGAGATCGAGACCATCCTGGCTAACACGGTGAAACCCTGTCTCTACTAAAAATACAAAAAATTAGCCTGGCGAGGTGGCGGGCGCCTGTAGTCCCAGCTACTCGGGAGGCTGAGGCAGGAGAATGGCGTCAACCCTGGGGGGCGGAGCCTGCAGTGAGCCGAGATCGCGCCACTGCACTCCAGCCTGGGCGACAGCGAGACTCTGTCTCAA
>NW_026652284.1:124976137-125195197 GCF_009828535.3 Hylobates moloch
AAAAAAAAAAAAAAAAAAAAAAAAAAAAAAAAAAAAAAACAAAACCAGAGACTAGACCTTGGCAAATAACAGGGACACTATGCTCTCCTCATTTTAGTATGGGAATAGTAGTATTTTGATAGGATTACCGTGAGGATTAAATCAGTAAATACGAAGAGCATACAAATGTTTACAAAAATCACAGGGCTGTTAGAAGTCAGAATGGCCACCCTTGGGTGCAGACAGGAGAGGTGGTCTGAGAGTGATCAGAGGGAGCAGCAAAGACACTTCAAGATCCCAGAAACTGGCCCGGTGCGGTGGCTCACGCCTGTAATCCCAGCACTTTGAGAGGCCGAGGCGGGCGGGTCACCTGAGATCAGGAGTTCGAGATCAGCCCGGGCAACATGGTTAAACCCCCGTCTCTACTAAAAATACAAAAATTAGTCGGGCGTGGTGGCGGGAACCTGTAGTCCCAGCTACTCCGGAGGCTGAGGCAGGAGAATCGCTTGAACCTGAGAGGCGGAGGTTGCAGTGAGCCCAGATCACACCATTGCACTCCAGCCTGGGGAACAAAAGCGAGACTCGGGCTCAAAAACAAAACAAGCCATACTAAACAATGTCATAAATTTATATAAGAGACCGACCCCGGTCCGACGCCCCTACTCCGCCGTTCCTGCGGGTCTGGGAGTCGATTCCGCGCCCTGCTCCCCAACCCCCGCAGGCCACCCGGGGGCAGGGAGTGGGCGCAAGGGATGAACGTTCGCCGCCTCCGATCCCGGGGGAAAAGGAGCGCCGAGAACGTCGACACCCTTCCGCTCCCCTCGGGCCTGGGACTGATGCCCGGTCTCGCCCCGAACCCCCCAGGCGCGCCCCTCGCTGGGGCCCTGGCGACCGCCGCGCCGCAGGGGCTGGAAGGCGTCGAGACGCGAGCGCCATCGAGGCGCGCGGTCCTCCAAGCCTCCCAGAGCGGCGCAGCGGCCGTTTCCGGGGGCGGGGAAGGAACCGGAGCCTGAGAGCCGGGCGCCCTGCGCTCCTCCCCGCGCTGTCCCGGCGGCCCAGGGTGAGTCGGTCCCGGCCGCGGGGCGGGGACTGGGAGGGGCGCGGTCCTCCGAGCCCGGCCGGGTGGAGGCAGTAGCCCCTGCAGTGGGCGCGCGGAGCTCGGCAGGGAGCGGACCCGCAGCCGGCACTGCCGCCTCCGCTCGCCTTGGGTCCTGAACCCTTATCGGGGCGAAGGGCCCTGCGCCCCGGTCCATGCTGGCCGTGGTCGGGGGCGTGCGGCCGGGTCCCCGAGACCCGCTCCGCCGAGCCGGACGGTTGCGCAGAGATGAGGCTGCAGGCGGGGAGGCCTGGCGAGTTGGGGGCTGCTCCGGGGAGGACCAGGCTCTGGTCCTCGCTTCCGCCCGAGGGCGGGCTCTTCCCCGCAGCCTCGCTCCCCGGCGGACGCCTTTTCCCGCAGCTTTCATTTACCCTGCGCAGTTTTGCCCCCTCCCCGGGTTGGGGCATTTATTGGACCAACAGTCATTTCGTAAATAGCCGTTGGGTATTTAACTGTGACCGTTCCGGTGCTGGGGACCCCGCAGTGAGCGGGCAGCACCCCTCGCCTCCAGGAGCGTGAATTGTAATAGAGGTGAGGCGTTAGTGTAACAGGCAATAACGCAGCAAAATAACTTTTGGTTTTGACAAGGGCCACGCACAGAATAAACCAAAGAAATAAAATTGTGAGAGTTCGGGGGTTAGGGTAGCCTTGGCGGTCAGGGGAGGCTCTGTAAAGAGTTAACATTTGGCCGGGCGCAATGGCTCACGCCTGTAATCCCAGCATTTTGGGAGGCCGAGGCGGGCGGATCACGAGGTCAGGAGATCGAGACCGTCCTGGCTAACACGGTGAAACCCCGTGTCTACTAAAAATACAAAAAATTAGCCGGGCGTGGTGGCGGGCGCCTGTAGTCCCAGCTACTCGGGAGACTGAGGCAGGAGAATGGCGTGAACCCGGGAGGCGGAGCTTGCAGTGAGCCGAGATCGCGCCACGGCTCTCTAGGCTGGGCAACAGAGGGAGACTCCGTCTCAAACAACAAAAAAGAGTTGACATTTGAACTGAAACCTGCTGGCGGAGAGAAGCAGCCTCAGATCCCTGAGGAGAAACTCCCAGGCGGGGGAAGAGAGAGAAGGCTGGCATGGCTGTGGCGTAGTGAGCGGGGTGCCCCAGGTCCCGGAGGAACAGGGCTTATTCTATGTATGGAAGGAGGTAACCCCTCCTAGTCTTCCAGACCCCAGTTAAATGTGACTTCCCCCAGTAACATGTCTTAGTGGCCCTTCATCTAAAATTAGCACCCTCCTCCCCTTGACATTTTCTGTCTCAGCAACAGCTTGATCTGTTGTCATATCACTGCTCGATTATTTTTAGCTCAGTGCTGTTTAGTCTGATTGAATGTTTATTTCCTAATTCCAAAGATAGAACTAAAAGCAGGTTTTTTCCCCCTCTAACCAGGTAGCCCCTCCCTGAGGACATGCATTCCCTAGACATGAGCAAACAAAAAGCAGCAGTAACTTACCCCTCCTAGTCCAAGTCCAACCCTAGTCCTGGGTTGCAGTTCTTACCAGAGTGGAGGGTGGTATGTGTTGAGAGGTCAGGGGTCAAGTCTTCTGGCAGCCTCATACCCTGAGATACTCTGGTTGCCTTGTTGGGGTGAGGACAACACGTGTGGCCATCGCAGTGGCCCAGGTGGGTCCTGCCACAGACTGCCCTGGACAGACAGTGCGTGGGGGCTGGGTGGGGGTGGTGTGGCCCTGCTCTTCCATGCGTTTGCAGTGTGCGCCCTCTGTGCAGGGGCGATTCACGAATCTGTCTGATCTACCCCCATCGCCCTTTGTACCCTAACGTGTCAAAAGGGCTCTGCGGCCAAATGTCACTTCACAGCATTGTGACCAAGCAGCTGTCCTGCCTCTAAACACATGCTCTATTTTTATTTGAGAGAGAGCCTCACTCTGTCCTCCAGGCTGGAGTGCAGCGGGGCAAACTTGGCTCACTGCAGCCTCTGTCTACTGGGTTCAAGTAGTTCTCCTGCCTCAGCCTCCCAAGTAGCTGGGATTACAGGTGCGTACTAGCACACTCGGCTAATTTTTGTATTCTTAGTAGAGAAGGGTTTCACCATGTTGGCCAGGCTGGTCTCGAGCTCCTGACTTCAAATAATCCGCCCTCATCGGCCTCCTAAAGTGCTGGAATTACAGGCATGAACCACCGTGCCCAGCCTCTAAACACATGCTTTTTGTTAACTGATGCCTAATGGGAAACATCTCTTTACAAAGTAGCAGCTACTTAGAGGGCTCCAGCTCTACAGAAATGGATAGCCCTGGAGACCTTCACCCAAACCCAGGAGCTCAAGTGTCTGTTGAAGGGAAGAGTGAGGAGACCAGGGCCTCAGGCCTACTCTATATACGTCAGCTTAGAGCAAAATTATTGTTTTGTTTTGTTTGAGACAGAATTTCACTCTGTTGCCCAGGCTGGAGTTGGTGGCATGATCTCAGTTTACTGCAACCTCTGCCTCCTGGGCTTAAGGAATCCTCCCAGGATGACCAAGGTGGCACCATTGCACTCCGGCCTGGGCAACAAGAGCGAGTTGGAGTCTCGCTCTGTCACCCAGGCTGGAGTGCAGTGGCGCGATCTCGGCTCAATACAAGCTCCGCCTCCCAGGTTCACGCCATTCTCCTGCCTCAGCCTCCCCAGTAGCTGGGACTACAGGCGCCTGCCACCACGCCCGGCTAATTTTTTGTATTTTTAGTGGAGACGGGGTTTCACCGTGTTAGCCAGGATGGTCTCTGTCTCCACCGCACCTGGCCAAAAAAGTCTTAAATTAGAAAAACAGAAAGAGGCCGGGTGTGGTGGCTCACACCTGTAATCCCAGCACTTTGGGAGACTGAGGCAAGAGGATCACTTGGGTCCAGGAGTTCAAGACCAGCCTGGGCAACATAGTAAGACCTCATCCATAATAAAAATTTTAAAAAATTAGCTGCCCCCTACAGGTGGCATGCGCTTGTAGTTCCAGCTACTCAGGAGGCTGAGGTGGGAGGATTGCTTGAGCCCTGGGAGGAAGTTGAGGCTGCAGTGAGCTGAGATCACACCAGTGTGCTCCAGCCTGGGTCACACATTGAGACCCTGTCTCAAAAAAAGGAAAGAAAAATAGGAGAAAAACAGGAACCACTCGTAATTCTGTGACGTGGAGAGAACTAGGGTTCTATGCTACCAGCTTTGTTTTTCTGCTTACAGTCTGCTTGTTTCATGTGGTAAAACGCAAGAATGTTTTCTGATGTTCCCACAACATGGTTTTATTGGTTGCAGAGTCACTCATTTCATAATGAACAGTGTTGCCCAGGCCGGAGTGCAATGGTGCAACCTTGGCCGTTCTGGGAGGAGATCTTAAGCCCAGGAGGCAGAGGTTGCAGTGAACCGAGATCATGCCACCAACTCCAGCCTGGGCGACAGAGCGAGACCCTGTCTCAAACAAAACAAAACAATAATTTTGCTCTAACCAGTCACGCTTTGTTCATTTCATAAATCCTTTCTGAGCACATGCTGTGTGCCAAGCCCTTCCTCAGGCCCCACGGCTACAGACCAGAGGCCTTGTCTAATTGGGGAAGGCAGATAAGGAGCAAGGAAGTTAACTTGTCTTATGTCAGATGGCATACTGCTATGGAGAAAAATAAAGCAAGGAGCGAGGATAAGGAATTCCCAGGCAGGAGGGGAGGTGGCAGTTTTAAAAAGGGTGGTCACAGCAGGCCTTCCAGCAAGGTGGCAGCCAGAAAACATTGGAAGGAATGGGTGTTCCAATGGAGAAGCCTGGGTGCAGCTTCTCCTTGGGACGTGAAGGAGGTGGCTGATGTGATTGCCCCAGCACTTTACCCTCTCCTGCTCCCTTCTGGATCTGGAGGGGCCTTTTGGGGGGCTGGAGGGCCTTAGGCCTGGGCTCCTTCCACTCATGGCTCTATATTCCCCCAGAATTCACTGTCTGTAGCACCTGCTGCTCCACAGAGGGTACCCTGGAATGGCGATGGCACTCCCGATGCCTGGACCCCAGGTGAGCACCCCCTGAGCCTGTCCACTGCCCCAGGAGACTGCTTCGCCCCTAGCCTCAGCTTTTCAGCCCTGAGAACCTTCCAGGTTGCCTCATACCCACCCACATCACAGGATGGAGTCTGCAAGCGGAGGACAGCCTCCTCGCTCTGTGGCCAGGCCTCACACATGGCTCTGCCAAATCCCTCCAGCCTTTGGGCAGAAGTGGGCTTCCTGCGGCCTCCTGTGGCCCCTAAGCTTCTATGGTCAGCCATTGAGGGCAGGGTCCCTGTCCTTCCCCAGTGCCTGCCTCCTTCCTGGTGTGAATGGTCAGCCCATCCTCCGTCTCCTGATGCTGACTCACTGCTGGTGTTAGAAATTGAGACCCAGAGGGTGGGGAAGCTCCCCACCAGTGCAGGTCCTCCTTCCCCAAATCCCTGATAGCCTGTGGAGAGGGTGAGGCCAAGGTTGGGACCCCCTTCCTGGTAAATCTCTCTCCCTCCCCCAAGCTCAGTTTTTTCCTCTTCCTCTCTGGGGCTTCTGCCTCACTCGGGGAGTGTTGGGCTGCCCTTTCTCTGCTGGGCCCTGTGGATGCAGCAAAGATCTGCAAGGAGAGAGGTCTCTAGCAGATCACGCAAATGTTTCTCATCTGCTGGATTCTCACCGAGCCCTTGACTGCCTGGATAGCGGAGTATGTGGTTGCAGGAAGCTGTTGTGTTCGAGGATGTGGCTGTGTACTTCACGAGGATAGAGTGGAGTTGCCTGGCCCCCGACCAGCAGGCACTCTACAGGGACGTGATGCTGGAGAACTATGGGAACCTGGCCTCACTAGGTGAGGGCTTCTGCCTTTGGTCCTGGGGCTGGGAGGTGCGTCTGTGTTAGCTTCAAAGGAAGGTGGTTCCATTCCAGATTCAAGGTCTGACACATTTTCGAGGGGAAGCTGGAGGCTCCCCAAGGAGCCCCTCTCTGCTTCCTGTTGGGCATCCACTGCCAGTGTCAGCCTGCCTGAGGCTTCTCTCCTGGGGCAGGCCCCCCATCTCCCCCTGGCCACCTAGCTGCCCCCTCCTGGGATAGTGAATGTTCCTGACCCACTCCAAGCACTCTGTGCCCCTGCTGGCCTCCAGCCAGGCACCCGGGTGTCCCTCCTCCCTCCTGTACTGATACATGCTGCTTTCCTTCTCTGAGCTTAGGCTTTCTTGTTGCCAAACCAGCACTGATCTCCCTATTGGAGCAAGGAGAGGAGCCGGGGGCCTTGATTCTGCAGGTGGCTGAACAGAGCGTGGCCAAAGCCAGCCTGTGCACAGGTGAGTACAAGGCACTGGAAGGCCTGGGCTGCTGCCGCACCGCAGGGCGTGTCGTGTGCTGCCAATGCGGCCTGGCCTCCGTGCAGCCCTCTGCAGGTCCCTTCTCCCATAATGGGAGGTGTGTGTGTTTAGCTCCTCACAACAGGGCCAGATTTCCTACTAACTGCCTTGCTTGTAGGTCTAAGGTCAAAACTAACTTATGCAGGAAGACCCAAGTGCATGAGTTTTCCATTTTGGTGTCCCCAAGGTGTCAGGGGCCAGGTCTGTGCACACAGTGGCCATTACCCTTGGGTTGTGTAGGGACCAGTCCTACAGGGTCTGTGGGTTTTTCTCCTCATATGCAGAGACAAGAGATTGTAGAAATAAAGACACAAGACAAAGAAATAGAAGAAAAGACAGCTGGGCCCTGGGGACCAGTACCACCAAGACGTGGAGACTGGTAGTGGCCCTGAATGCCTGGCTGCGCTGTTATTTACTGGATACAAGGCGAAAGGGGCAGGGTAAAGAGTGTGAGTCATCTCCAATGATTGATAAGGTCAGGTGTCACATGTCCACCGGACAGGGGGCCCTTCCCTGTTTGGCAGCCGAGGAGGAGAGAGAGACAGGACAGCTTACGCCATTATTTCTTCTATGCATTTTAATGACTTTTAGTACTTTCACTAATTCTGCCACTGCTGTCTAGAAGGCAGAGCCAGGTGTACAGGGTGGAACATGAAAGTGAAACAGGAGCGTGACCGCGGAAGCACAGCATCACAGGGAGACGGTGAGGCCTCGGGATGGCTGTGGGCGAGTTTGACTGATGTCAGGCCTTCCACAGGAGGTGGTGGAGCAGACTCTTCTCTAGCTACCATGGGGAAAGGGAGACTCCCTTTCCAGGCCTGCTAAGTAACTGGTGCCTTCCAGGCACTGGGGCTACTGCTAGACCAAGATCTGCTAAGTAGTGGGCCTCTTCCCAGGCACTGGCGTTACCGCTAGACCAAGGAGCCCTCTAGTGGCCCTGTCCTGGCATGACAGAGGCTCACACTCTTCTGGTCACTTCTCACCGTGTCCCTTCAGCTCCTATCTCTGTATGGCCTAGTTTTTCCTAGGTTATAATTGTAGAACAGAGATTATTATTATTATTTTTGAGATGGAGTCTCGCTGTCGCCCACACTGGAGTGCCGTGGCGCGATCTCAGCTCACTGCAAGCTCCACCTCCCAGGTTCACGCCATTCTCCTGCCTCAGCCTCCCGAGTAGCTGGGACTACAGGCACCCGCCACCACGCCCGGCTAATTTTTTGTATTTTTAGTAGAGACGAGGTTTCACCGTGTTAGCCAGGATGGTCTCAATCTCCTGACCTTGTGATCCGCCGCCTCGGCCTCTCAGAGTGCTGGGATTACAGGCGTGAGCCACCGCACCCGGCCAGAACAGAGATTATTATAATATTAGAATAAAGAGTAATGCTACAAGCTGATGACTAATAATATTCATATATCATCATATCTATAATCTATTTCTAGTATAACTATTCTTATTTTATATATTTTCTTTATTACACTGGAACAGCTTGTGCCCTCGGTCTCTTGCCTTGGCACCTGGGAGGCTTGCTTGCCCACAGGTTGCTTTGGTTTTCCTGGTTCCCTATGGCCCGTGTGCCAGGGACTGAGCTCAGGGCAGTGGAGGCTGCAGAAAGAACCTTGAGTTGGGGAGGAGGCCCCCAGTCCCGGAGGTCCGTGCAGGCACCTGCTCTACGCACCTGCCCAGACGTGTGCTGAGTGAATGAACTGTGGGTGAACTCTGAAGGAGAGAGGAGTAAAGAACGTGGCTGTGGGGTGAGGTGCAACTTGCACCTCATGCCTGGCCTGTCTTCCCTGCCAGACCTTGGGCCTCTCCTATGCGCTCCCCTTGAGCTAGCCTCGCACAGTGCTGGAGCCATTATTAGCCTTTTTGTTCCCTTCTCACCTGAACCCTGATTTATTTTATTTTTATTACTATTATTTTTTTGAGACGGAGTTTTGCTTTTGTCGCCCAGGCTGGAGTGCAGTGGTGCGGTCTTGGCTCACTGCAACCTCTGCCTCTTGGGTTCAAGCAATTCTCCTGCCTCAGCCTCCTGAGTAGCTGGGACTACAGGCGCCCGCCACCGTGCACAGATAATTTTTGTATTTTTAGTAGGGATGGGGTTTCACCATGTTGGCCAGGCTGGTTTTGAACCCCTGACCTCAGGTGATCAGCCCACCTCGGCTTCCCAAAGTGCTGAGATTAGAGGCGTGAGCCGCTGGACCTGGCCTGAAACCCTGATTTTAAAACCTCTGGCAATAATTTCTCAAACCTCCCTACACGTCTAACAAAGACTGTCTTCACTTGATTGTGGTATCATTTCACAGTGTAGATGTGTATTGAATCATGTTGTACACCAAAAATATATACAAGTTTTGTTTTAAGACAGTCTCACTCTTTCGCCCAGGCTGGAGTGCAGTGGCCAGATCTCGGCTCACTACAACCTCTGTCTCGGTTCAAGCAATTCTCTTGCCTCAGCCTCCTGTATACAAGTTTTATTTGTCATTTATACCTCAGTAACGCTGGGTGTTGGGGGAAGACTTGGGATTAAAAAGGTTCTGTCTTCAAACAGTGAGTTCGTTTGTGAGTGTAGAGGCTGGATCATCCTTCCGTTTTCTGTTCCTTCTCTCAGATTCCAGGATGGAGGCTGGGATCATGGAGTCTCCTCTGCAAAGAAAGCTCTCCAGGCAGGCAGGACTGCCGGGCACCGTGTGGGGGTGTCTCCCCCGGGGGCATCCCGCACCACCCCACCCGCACGGCGGTCCTGAGGACGGGTCAGCTAACCCCACCCACCCCCGGGCTCGGGAGCACAGCGCCTCCCCAAGGGTTCTGCAGGAAGACCCGGGCCGGCCTGTGGGGAGCTCAGCCCCTCGCTACAGGTGCGTGTGCGGCAAGGCGTTCAGATACAACTCGCTGCTGCTCAGGCACCAGATCATCCACACCGGCGCCAAGCCCTTCCAGTGCACGGAATGCGGGAAGGCCTTCAAGCAGAGCTCCATCCTGCTGCGGCACCAGCTGATCCACACTGAGGAGAAGCCGTTCCAGTGCGGCGAGTGCGGGAAGACTTTCCGGCAGAGCACGCAGCTGGCTGCGCACCACCGCGTCCACACCCGCGAGCGGCCCTACGCGTGCGGCGAGTGCGGCAAGGCCTTCAGCCGCAGCTCCCGGCTGCTGCAGCACCAGAAGTTCCACACCGGGGAGAAGCCCTTCGCGTGCGCCGAGTGCGGCAAGGCGTTCTGCCGCAGGTTCACCCTCAACGAGCACGGCCGCATCCACAGCGGGGAGCGGCCCTTCCGGTGCCTGCGGTGTGGGCAGCGCTTCATCCGAGGGTCCTCGCTCCTGAAGCACCACCGGCTGCACGCCGAGGAGGGCGCCCAGGACGGCGGCGCGGGAAAGGGAGCCCTGCTCGGAGCTGCGCAGAGGCCCCAGGCGGGGGACCCGCCCCACGAGTGCCCGGTGTGCGGGAGGCCGTTCCGACACAACTCCCTGCTGCTGCTGCACCTGCGCCTACACACGGGCGAGAAGCCGTTCGAGTGCGCGGAGTGCGGCAAGGCCTTCGGTCGCAAGTCCAACCTCACTCTGCACCAGAAGATCCACACCAAGGAGAAGCCCTTCGCGTGCACCGAGTGCGGCAAGGCCTTCCGCAGGAGCTACACGCTGAACGAGCACTACCGGCTCCACAGCGGCGAGAGGCCGTACCGGTGCCGCGCCTGCGGGAGGGCCTGCAGCCGGCTGTCCACCCTCATCCAGCACCAGAAGGTGCACGGCCGCGAGCGCCGGGAGGACACAGAGGGCAGGCGGGCGCCCCGCTGGGCTTCCTGACGACGGGGACGACAGGCCGAGGATTCACGCGGGAAGCCCACCTGAGCCGGCGGGGCCCCAGCGCAGAAATTCAGAACCCCACGTCCTGAAGGTGAAGCAAAGTCTAAAGAAAGGGCCAGCTCCCACCAGGAGCTCGGCTTCTTGCTCCAGCCGGGCACTGGGGAGGGAAAGGGCACCAGGCAGCCCGTGGTGTGGCCTCAGGAACCACCATCAGCCACCATTTCCTGGGACCTTCTGGAAATGTCCAGGAATGGGCAGGAGGGAGGGAGGGAGAGGCAGCTATGCTCAGTCCCCAAAGAGCAGGGCACAGGGGACGCCATAGACGCATATGCAGCTGAGCTCCCCACAGGCCTGCCGGGGTCTTGCTGCGGAACCATTGGGCACAGCCAGGCCTTAGCACCAGGCCCTGTGTGGCGGTGAATTTCGGGTGGTGTAAAGCCGACTCAGAGGATACAAGGTGCCTTAGGTGGCTGCCATGTCTGCTGCCTGTAATCCCATCACTTTGGGAGGCTGAGGTGGGAGGTTTGCTTAAGCCCTGGAGTTTGAGACCAGCTTGGGCAACATGGTGAAACTTCTCTACAAAAAATTTAAAAATTAGCCAGGTATTGTGGTCTGTGCCTGTAGGCTGTAGTCCCAGCTACTCAGGAGGCTGAGGTGGGAGGATGGGTTGCCCTGGGAAGTCAAGGCTGCAGTGAGCTATGATAGCACCACAGCATTGCAACCTGGGTGACAGAGTGACACCCTGTTAAAAAAAAAAAAAGCCTAGATGTCTGGTGGAGCTCTATCTACCTTTCTTTTTTTGAGACAGGAGCTCTCTGTCAGCCAGCCTGGAGTGCAATGGCACAATCATGGCTTACTGCAGCCTCCAGCTTCCAGGTTCAAGTGTTTCTCCCACCTTAGCCTCCTGAGTAGCTGGGACTAAGGCACACACACTGCACCTGGCAGCTGGCGAAGCATTGTTTGTGAGTGTGTGAGGATGTTTTCAGTGGACTCCGTGAAGATCGGCCCTCAGCGTGGGCAGGCACATCCACTTGGCTGGGGGCCCAGATGGAACACAAAGGGAGAAGGGAAGCAAATTCTCTTTTCTGGAGGGAGACACCCATCTCCTGCCCTTGGACATCAGGACTCCAGGTTCTTTGGCCTTTGGACTCAGGCTTGCCACAGAGGTCTCCCAGGGCTCTTGGCCAGTCAGCCTCAGAATGAGAGTTACACCACTGGCTTCCTTGGTTCAACCGCCTTCTTACCTGGACTGAACCTCACTAACGGCTTCTCTAGGTCTCCAGCTTGCAGACAGCCTGTGGGAGGACTTCTCAGCCTCCATAAGTGTGTGGGCCAGTTCCCCTAATAAATCCCCTCTCCTGGCTGGGCACGGTAGCTCCTGCCTGTAATCTCAGCATTTTGGGAGGCAGAAGTAGGCGGATCACCTGAGGTCCAGAGTTCGAGACCAGTCTGGCCAACATGGTGAGACCCCGTCTCTACTAAAAATACAAAAATTAGCTGGATGTGGTGCTGGGTGCCTGTAATCCCAGCTACTTGGGAGGCTGAGGCAGGAGAATCACTTCAACCTGTGAGGCAGAGGTTGCAGTGAGCCGAGATTGAGCCACTGCACTCCAGCCTGGGTGACAGGGCAAGACTGTGTCTCAAAGAAATAAAAATCCCCTCTCCTAAACTCCATTATTGGTTTTGTCTCTCTAGAGGACCCTAATACACTGCCCAGCAGAAGCCAGGAAGGAAGCCCTGCCAGCTCAGAAGGTGGGCCAGGAGAGAAGGGTGTGGCCAGAAGGGGAGCCGGTGGGGGTGCTGCATCCTCTTGGCCCCACTGGGAGCACCTTGTCACCCCTAACAGATGAAGAGAAGGTGAGGGGGGATTGAGTTACCTGCCCACTGGTGTGTCAAACTCCATGGTGGGGGTGGGAACATGCAGACCTGGCCCCTCCAAGGCCCACTGCTCCCCGGGCTGTGCACCCCACAGTCCGTGCCAGGGGCTGCAGAAAGAGCCACGGGAAGCCTGGCCCTGGTAGGGCACCAAGATGGGGAGGGCTAGATCCACCCTCCAGAGAACAAGAACCCTGGGCAGTAGCTGGGACATGGTGGGGGAGGCTGAAGGGTTGTCCCTGAGCATCCCCAACATGGGGCTTGAAGTCTGGGCCATGGGCAGAAAAGCATGAAGGTCAGGGTCAGCCTGGGGAACCAAGAGCTGTGCCAAGATCCCTTCCACCTGGGAAACCAAGGGCTGTGCCAAGATCCCTTCCACCTGGGGCAGCTGCCCACATGCCCGCCACTGGGTCCCATTGCCTGAGACTCCCGGCAGGTGCCTCTCTGAGTCTTTGTCCCATGCTGGAAACCGGGATGTGCAGCACGCACCTTCACACCTACAGCACAGACAGCGGGAATAACAACTCTTCTGGGGATCCAGGGTTTCTGGTGTCTCCAGGTTTTTCAGGCGCCACCACGTTCCTCTCATCCAGATGTTGGCGCCCAAGGTGGAAGCAGGTCGTGGCATGCCCGGCCCAGCTGCAGGCCGAGCGCAGATCCCATGGTGAGCGTGGGATCCAGCCCAAAGCACAAGCCACACACAGCCCACCGGGTTGAGTGGGCAGGTACCTCCAGCAGCCTGGAGCTGTGAGGCCCTGGGCAGGGGCGTTGCCGGCCGTGGAGGTCTCCCGCTGGCAAAGTGGCACCGAAAGAGTCCTGTGTCATAACCAGACTCACTTGTAGCTTCTGTTGCTCTCCCTAGCTATTTCCAAAGCATCCAGGATAGGTTCATCTCAAGACATTTTTTTTTTTTTTGAGACGGAGTCTCGCTCTGTCGCCCAGGCTGGACTGCTGTGACGCGATCTCAACTGACTGCAAGCTCTGCCTCCCGGGTTCAAGCGATTCTCCTGCCTCAGCCTCCCGAGTAGCTGGGACTACAGGCGCCTACCACCATGCCTGGCTAATTTTTTGTATTTTTAGTGGAGACGGGGTTTCACCATGTTAGCCAGGAAGGTCTTGATCTCCTGACCTCATGATCCGCCCACCTCGGCCTCCCAAAGTGCTGAGATTACAGGCGTGAGCCAACGTGCCCAGCCCCATCTCAAGACATTCTAACTCATCTTGGACACAATCCATTTACTCTGTGGACCCCGTTCACAGAACCTGGAGTCCCTGCTCACCTTCCCCAACCCCTTATTGCTGGGTCACGTTCACAAGTTTCTGTCTCTTTTTGTTCTCGGTCCCGGTCCCAGCTCAGGTCCAATCAGCTTCTGAACCTCTATTGTGCAGCGCCTGAGACAAGGTGGGAGAGACACGGACAGTACGCTCAGCCAGGTGCAGACTGCAGACGGGAAGCAAAGGCTGAGACAGGGAGGGAGAGACGCCGACAGTACGCTCAGCCAGGTGCAGACTGCAGACGGGAAGCAAAGGCTGAGACAGGGAGGGAGAGACGCCGACAGTACGCTCAGCCAGGTGCAGACTGCAGCCAGGAAGCAAAGGCTGAGATGGTGGGAGAGACGCCGACAGTACGCTCAGCCAGGTGCAGACTGCAGCCTGGAAGCAAAGGCAGTGCCACCCTCTTTCGGGGCATTTCTGGTCACTCCAGTCTGCTGGGAGGATTCCGTGTCTCACCAGGAGACTCAGGCATGGACCTGGGCTGCCACTTTCTTTCTTCCTGTTACATGGATCTGTCTACCATGCCCCAGACCCAACACCTCAGCCTTCTCAAAGCTGCACTGCAGAAGGTCTAGCCAGAGCAACCTGGTTAAGAGAAAGACATAAAGGGCATCCAAATACTTCCTTCCAAATGAGGAAGCCAAATTGTCCCTGTTTGCATTCAACATGATCTTATATATAGAAAACCCTAAAAGCTTTATCAAAACATTCTTAGAACAAACAAATTCAGTAAAGTTGCAGGATACAAAATTAACATACAAAAACCAGTAACATTTCTACATACCAACTGCAAACTACCAAAAAAAGAAACCAGGAAAGCAATTCCATTTACAATAGCTACCAAAACCAAAAAACAAACCTAGGAATAAATTTAACCAATGAGGCCGGGCGCGGTGGCTCATGCCTGTAATCCCAGTACTCTGGGAGGCCGAGATGGTGGATCACGAAGTCAGGAGATTGAGACCATCCTGGCTAATACGGTGAAACCCCATCTCTACTAAAAATACAAAAAATTAGCCGGGCCTGGTGGCACACACCTGTAGTCCCAGCTACTCAGGAGGCTGAGGCAGGAGAATCGCTTGAACCTGGGCGTTGGAGGTTGCAGTGAGCCGAGATGGCACCACTGCACTCCAGCCTGGATGACAGAGTGAGACTCTGTCTTAAAAAAAAAAAAAAAAAAAAAAAAAATGAGGTTAAAGAGCTCTGCAAGGAAAATTATAAAATACTGATGAAAGAAACTGAATAGGTCACACACAAAATGGAAAGTCATCTCATGTTCATGGATTGGAATAATTAATTTGGTGAAAATGACAATACTACCAAAAGCAATTTACAGATTAAATGCAATCCCCATCAAAATACCAATGCCATTCTTCACAGCAATAGGGAAAAAAATCCTGAAATTCATATACAACGACAGAAGACACTGAACAGCCTAAATCAATCCTGAGCAAAAAGAACAAAGCTGAAGGCATCACACTACTTCAAAATATAGTACAAAACTGTAATAATCAAAACAGCATGGGCCATGCACAGTGGCTCATACCTATAATCCTGGAACTTTGGGAGGCCAAGGTGGGCAGCTTACATGAGGCCAGGAGTTTGAGACCAGCCTGGCCAACATAGCAAAACCCCATCTCTACTATAAATACAAAAATCAGGCTGGCGTGGTGCACACCTGTAATCCCAGCTACTTGGGAGGATGTCTTGAATCCGGGGGCAGAGTTTGCAGTGAGCCAAAGTCGTGCCACTGCACTCCAGCCTGGGGAACAGAGTGAGACCCTGTCTCAAAAAACAAAACCCAGCATGTTACTGATATAAAAACAGACACATAGACCAATAGAACAAAATAGAGAACCCAGAAATAAGTCCATATATTTAGTCTACTGATTTTCAACAAAGGTGCCAAGAACATTCACTGGGGAAAGAGCAGTGAATGGTGCTGAGAAAACTGGAAATACATTTTGAGGACATGCAGAAAAATGAAACTACAACCCTATCTTGTCTGGGTGCAGAGGCTCACACCTGTAATCTCAGCACTTTGGGAGGCCGAGGTGGGCGGATCATTTGAGGTCAGGAGTTTGAGACCAGCCTGGCCAACATGGCAAAACCTGTCTCTACTAAAAATACAAAAATTAGCTAGGTGTGGTGGCGTGCACCTGTAATCCCAGCTACTTGGGAGGCTAAGGCAGGAGAATTGCTTGAACCCGGGAGTGGAGCAGGGAGTGGAGGTTGCAGTGAGCTGAGATCATGCCACTTCACTCCAGCCTGGGCGAAAGAGTGAGACTCTAAAACAAACAAACAAATGAAAACAACAACAAAAAAACTATCTCACCATATACAAAAAATCAAAATAGATTAAAGATTAAAGACATAAATGTAAAACCTGAAAGTATGAAACTACTAGAAGAAAACATTGGGGAAATGATTCAGGACACTGGTCTGGGCAAAGATTTTTTCGGTAAGATCTCAAAAGCACAGGCAAGAAAGCTAAAATAGGTAAGTGGGATTACATCACGCTAAAAACCTGCACAGCCAAGGAAACAACAGAGACAACCTACAGAACGGGAGAAATTTTTTACTAACTATCCATCTGACAAGGGATTAATGACCAGAATATCCTGCAGAAATGGGTTTGCCTAAAAAAAAAAAAAAAAAAAAAAAAGAGAGAGAGAATAGGCTGGGCGTGGTGGCTCACGCCTCTAATCCCAGCACTTTGGGAGGCCGAGATGGGCGGATCACGAGGTCAGGAGATCGAGACCATCCTGGCTAACACGGTGAAACCCCCGTCTCTACTGAAAATGCAAAAAAATTAGCCAGGTGCAGTGGCGGGCGCCTGTAGTCCCAGCTACTTGGGAGGCTGAGGCAGGAGAATGGCGTGAACCCGGGAGGCGGAGCTTGCAGTGAGCCGAGATGGCGCCACTGCTCTCCAGCCTGGGCAACAGAGTGAGACTCCATCTCAAAAAAAAAAAAACAAAAAAACAAAAGAATAACGAGAATATATAAGGAACTCACACAACTCAGTAGCAAAAAAGTAATAATAATAGTAATAATCCGATTTTAAAATGGGCAAGTGATCTAAATAGACATTTTACAAAAGATGGACAAATGGCCAACAGGGGCCAGGTGCAGTGGCTCATGCCTGTTAATTCCAGCACTTTGGGAGGCTGAGGCAGGTGGATCACTGTGGCCAGGAGTTCCAGACTAGTCTGGCCAACATGGTGAAACTCTGTCTCTACTAAAAATACAAAAATTAGCTGGGCATGGTAGCTTGTGCTTGTAGTCCCAGCTGCTTGGGAGGCTGAGGCCCAAGAATTGCTTGAACCCGGGTGGCAGAGGTTGCACTGAGCTGAGATTGCACACTGCATTCCAGCCTGGGTGACAGAGACTCTGTCTCGAAAAAAAAAAAAAAAAAAAAGCCAACAGGCATATGAAAAAAGGGTCAACATCACTAATCATCAGAGAAATGCAAATCAAAACCACAAAGAGATATCATCTCCTCCGGTTAAAATGATTATTAACAAAAAGACAACAGATGCTGGTGAGGACGTGAAGAAAGCAAGTACTCTGCTGGTGGGAATGTAAACTATACAGCCACTGTGGAAAACATTGGAGTTTTCTTGAAAAGCTAAAAAATAGACCTACCGTATGATCCAGCAATCCCACTGCTGGGTATATTTCCAAAAGAAAGGAAGTCAGTATATCAAAGAGATATCTTTATGCTCATGTTTACTGCGGTACTATTCACAATAGCCAAGATAGGAATCAACCTAAGTGTCCATCAGCATGTGAATGGATAAAGAAAATGAGGTACACTTACACAGTGGAGTACTATTCATCCTAAGAGGAAATCCTAGGCCGGGCGCAATGGTTCATGCCTGTAATCCCAGCACTTTGGGAGGCTGAGGCAGGCGGATCACCTGAGGTCAGCAGTTCGAGACCAGCCTCAACATGGAGAAACCCCATCTCTAGTAAAAATACAAAATTAGCCGGGCATGGTGGTGCATGCCTGTAATTCCAGCTACTCAGGAGGCTGAGGCAGGAGAATTGCTTGAATCTGGGAGGTGGAGCTTGCAGTGAGCCGAGATTGCACCAGTGCACTCCAGCCTGGGCAACAAGAGCAAAACTCCGTCTCAACAACAACAACAAAAAACCTGTCATTTGTAGCAACATGGATAGAACTGGAGGTCATTATGTTAAGTGAAATAAGCCAGGTACAGAAGACAAATACTGTACATTCTCACTCATATATGGGAGTTAATAAAGTTGATCTTGGCCAGGCATGGTGGCTCACGCCTGTAATCCCAGCACTTTGGGAGGCTGAGGCAGGCAGATCACTTGAGGTCAGGAGTTTGAGACCAGCCTGGCCAACATGGTGAAACCCTGTCTCTACCAAAAATGTAAAAAATTAGCTGGGCATAGTGACCTGTGCCTGTAATCCCAGCTACTCCGGAGGCTGAGGCAGGAGAATCGCTTGAACCCAGGAGGCAGAGGTTGCAATGAGCCAAGATCACGCCACTGCACTCCAGCCTGGGTGACAGAGCAAGACTCCATCTCAAAAAAAAAAAAAAAAAAAGTTGGTCTAATGTAGGTAGAGAGTAGAATGATAGTTACCGGAGGCTGGGAAGGATGGGGTGGGAGATGAATATATGTTGATTAATGGGTACAAACATAAAGTTAGATAGGAGAAATATATTCCAGTGTTTGATAGCACACTAGGGTGATGATAGTTGTGATAATTTATTGCATATTTAAAAATAGCTAGATTTGAAATGTTTCCAACACAAATAAATGATAAATGTTTGAGGTGATGGGTATCATAATCACCCCCATTTGATCACTGCACATTGTATTCATGTGTAAATATCAAAATACCACATGTACCCCATGTATATGTACAATTATTACATATCCATCGATCAACTGGGGGGCATTCTCACATCACGCACTTCTCCTAACTATTGGCCGCTTCCCCGAACCTTATGCTTGTCTCTGCAGTTTATTTTCTTATTCTAATACCAATTCTGACTTCTTTTAAAAATGTGTCTTTCCTTCTGTTTTCCCCCAGTGATTATGTACTCCCCACCACTGCCAAACTTTCTGAAAGGGCCGTCATGGTCTCTACTTCCCTTGCCGCTCGTTCACTCTTCAAAACACTGCAGTTGGGTTTTTAACCCCATTACTCCATTAAAATCATCCTCACCAAGTCACCAGCTGACCGCCTTATGCTGAAAACAGCGGACTCTTCTTGTCATTCTTGCCCTCTGAGCACTCGACTGTGCCTTCCTCTTAATCGTCCCTTCCCCATATTTTCATGACACTGCACTCTGGGTTTTCCTTCTACCTCTCCACTACTCCATCTTTTCCTTTGCCCATTCCTTAAAGATTCATATTGCTGGCCGGGCGCGGTGGCTCATGCCTGTAATCCCAGCACTTTGGGAGGCCGAGGTGGGCGGATCACTTGAGGTCAGGAGATAGAGACCATCCTGGCCAACACGGTAAAACCCCATCTCTACTAAAAATACAAAAATTAGCTGGGCGTGGTGGCACACACCTATAGTCCAGCTACTTGGGAGGCTGAGGCAGCAGAATCACTTGAACCCAGGAAGCGGAGGTTGCAGTGAGCCAAGATTGTGCCATTGCACTCCAGCCTGGGTGACAGAGCGAGACTGTCTCAAAAAAAAAAAAAGATTAATATTTCTTTCTGTCCTAAAGCCATCTGTCTCTTTATTTGACATACCCACTGGACAATTTCATACACTTCCATGGCTAAATTATCTTCTATAGATGTTGGTGGCATCTAACCTCTAGTCCACATCTCCTGAATTTCCTATCTATATATCCAATTCTCTACAGGACGTCTTTATTTGTATGTCTCGAAATGCATTTTAAATCAAACTCATCATCTCCCAACACTCTCATTTGCCACTGTATCTCAAGTACCCAGGAAACACATTAAGCCTCTAAAAAACATTAATGGCCAGACTCTGTGGCTCACGCCTGTAATTCCAACATTTTGGGAGGCTGAGACAGGAGAATCCCTTAAGGCACGGAGTTTGAGACCAGCCTGGCTACGTGCATGTGTAAATGTCAAAATATCACGTGCTCCATAAATATGTACAATTATTATATATCACTACAGGCAACATATTGAGACTTTGTCTCTTAAAAAAAAAAATCGGCCGGGCGCGGTGGCTCATGCCTGTAATCCCAGCACTTTGGGAGGCCAAGGTAGGTGGATAGCTTGAGGCCAAGAGTTCAAGAGCAGCCTGGCCAAAATGGCAAAACCCTGTCTACTAAAAATACAAAAATTAGCCGGGCGTGATGGTGCACACCTGTAATCCCAGCTACTCAGGAGGCTGAGGCACAAGAACCAGTTGAACCTGGGAGGTGGAGGTTGCAGTGAGCTGAGATCACACCAGCCTGGCTGAGAGTGAGACTCTGCCTCAAAATAAATAAATAAATTAATTAAAATAAAATAAAATAAAAATAGGTAAAATTAAATACAGTAATACATTTTATTTACCTTAAATCCAAAATATAATTCCAAATGTAATCAATATAAAAAATCATCAGTGGGATATTTTATTTGATTTTTCATACTGAGTCTTTGAAATCAAGTGTTTTCATTTGTGGCACATGTCGATTTGGACAGGGCACATTCCAGGTGTCTGATGGCACGTGGGGCTTGCGCCCACCATGCTGGACACTGCAGGTCCTGACTAAAGGGGCGCTGGGGTGGGTGAACTGCTGCCTGGCCCCACTTCTGGACCCTCCTCTCCTGCAGCCCTCCCCACAGGGCCTGCCACTTCTCCTACTCCCTGCCCCAGACCACTATTGGCGGGGGGTCAGCATAGCCCTTGTCCCCCGAGTTAAATTGAGGGGCAAATCTGCAAGCTTCTGCCCAAGATGTCTTGGAGTGGACACTTCAACCTGGCAGCAACTCGGGCCAGTTAGCTTGGATTTCTACATAACGGGCAAAATGTCATAGGCTCCCACAAGGACAGCAGCGCCCTCCACCCAGCTCTGTGGCCTTTGGCTCTAATCTGACACTGTATGGGTGGCCAGGCCCCCAGGTTGGACCCACAGCAGCCTCCCACTACCGCCAGTGGCCTGAGATTGGCAGTTAGAACTCAGATCCTGAAACCAAACCACATCCTGCAGAGCACTAAGCAAGGGACTCACTTTATGACCTAAGATCCAAACTTCTTTGTGAAGTCCCCATCGTCTGGCTTGGGGAAAAAAGCCTGTCACTAACTGAGGAGTCTAGTTACTCACACTTCTTCACCAGCAGCCTAAGGGGGGTTGGCAGGGGGTAGGGGGAGATCACATTGCATTAGAAAAAGAAATCCCCCAGCCTATGGGACACAAGCTCCTTTTACCTGTGCTCCTCCTCTCCTGCTCAGCGTCACACTTGGCCTGCAGTCACCCACAACTGTCCTCCTCCCACACACAGCTGCTGTGGAAGGCAGAAGGAGGTTCTGTGGGCGTGGGGGAGACCCTGATGGCACCCTTAGCAGCCTGACCTGTGTGCCTCCGTGTCTCACCTGCAAAGGAGGGCATCTCCTGCCTCACAGGTGCTTGTGAGGACGAGCTGAGAGACCAGCTTTTGCACGGGGAGGGGCTGTGACATGTCAGGGCTGTTCTGGACCCAGAGTTACTGCAGTGAACCAGACAGATTGTGCTGCCGGAGCCGAGGAGGTTGCCCTGACAGGCCTGGAGGTGGCTTAGGCTTGGATCCTCCATCCCTGGGCACCTGGCATTGGGCAGACCAGCCTCCCTGGGGCAATTCCCACTGAGAAGCCGCAAAGCATCCTCCTGGACCATCCGTACCCTGGGGGGACATCCCTTGGTCCCTCTGTACCCTTCAGACCGGCTCCTCTTGAGGGACACACAGACTCGGGCAAGCCAGGAGCCAAGGGCAGCGAAGCAAACCTGTCAAGGTGCTGCCCATTCCCTTGGGTGTCTCCCGCCAAAAGGCCTCCATTCTCAAGGAAGGGAGCACCGGCCACCTGTATGCACCCACCGCGCAAGTGCGCAGAGGCAGGCTTGCCAGGACGGAGTGGCCCTGCCACCCACTGCCCACGAAGGCATCCTGGCACACCCAGCATGGTCTGAAACCCTCGTATGAAGGAAGAGCTCCTCACGGCCTGCTGCTGCCCCAGCCACAAGAAGCACAGGCGCACAGGTAGGGCCCACGGAGTCCTTGGGGCCTGCTACAGGGGGCCAGTATCTGTGTTCACGCCAGCAGCCGTAAGCACAGGGACACAGGCAGATACCGCCAGCCTGGGAAGGATGGGCACGGTAGCCTTCTTGCTGCAGCAGGCCTGTGGCCACTCTCTGGCTCTGCCTGTCCCCGTGCAGGCTGGACCTGTGGGGCACTGGTCCCTGGAGGACTCGAGGTCATGGGAGGATCTGGCCCTGCCCCCCAGGAGTCTAGGGGAGCTCAGAGGTGCTCAGCTGGAGACAGGCCTGTGAGGGAGAACTGTCATTCACCCCGCAGGCCACATAAAAGTGACCAAGAGGTCACAGGTCTGAAAGGACACTGGTGAGGAAGATCAGGAGGGCACCAGATGAGGACACCGGGGCCCCGAGGCCTGAGGACAACCTTCACTCGCCGTGAGACACACCTGACAGCCGCACCTGCCACTGAAGTGGAGGTAGCGAGAGCTGCGGCCAGGAGTTCAGGACCAGCCTGTCGGCAGCTGCCAGAGAGGCCCCACCAGGCACACCCAGCGCTGCTCACCTGCCACGCTCTAAGCTCTGGAGCTGTGTCTGTTCTGAGTCCACCCCAGGGGGGCAAGACACTGTTGGACCTCACAAGCCCTGTGCCCCGGCCGTTGCCTGCATCGACATGGCCCAGCAACAAGCCGGCACGTCCGGCAGCTCCAGGGCCCCTCCGCGTTCGTGGGTCTTTGTGAGCTGGGGAGAGCTGGTGAGAGGCCCCTCCGTGTTCGTGGGTCTTTGTGAGCTGGGGAGAGCCGGTGAGCAGGCTCCCCTTTTGTGAAACAATCTGGGCCTCAGTGATGAGTCAAGACTCAGGTCCAGTCTCGACGGCCGGCCACCCTCCCTCCTCTAGAACACCCTCCTCTTGTCCATCACACCAGGACGTCCCCTTCTCCTCCCTCTAACTTCCACTGAGAATGGCCGGCCCTCCATGGGCTCCACTCCCCTAGCCAGGGCTACAGTCCTCACAACCCTACTTGAGGTCTGAGCTACTGGCTGAGGGTTTCTGCCGTGGGCTCTAGCCGTGGCCTCCTGGCTCCTTTGTTTTCTTTCTTTCTTTTTTTTGAGACAAGGTCTGGTTCCATCACCCAGGCTGGAGTGCAGTGTCGTGATCTTGGCTCACTGCAACCTCCGCTTCCCAGGTTCAAGTGATTCTCCTGCCTCGGCCTCCTGAGTAGCTGGGACTACAGGCGCCCACCATCACGCCTGGCTAATTTTTGTATTTTTTATAGAGACAGGGTCTTGCCATGTTGCCCCGTCTGATCTAGAACTCGTGAGCTCAAGCCATTTGCCCTCTTTGGCCTCCCAAAGTGCTGGGATTATACGCACGAGCCATCATGCCCGGCTGACTCCTTTTTCTGAAACTCTTGAAAACTTCTTGTCTCTAGACCTGCTCAAATTCAAAATCTACTCCCAAATCCCAAGACTGCAAAGAAACAACAGTCAAATCTCAGCCATCCCCAGGACAAGCTCAAGGCTGATGGACAGACCCCCACCTAGACCCAAACTGCGTCTCTGTCCCAGGGGGACAGACCCGGCCTGGACCCCTCTGTGCTGAGCCCCTCTGGTCCTGGGCACCTCAGCAGTCCCACCAACCTCTCACCACACCATCTCTGTCGCCCGTCGGGCGCCCCAGAGTCTACAATGGTGGTTGACTGACAGCTCCCCCTCTCCTCCATGGTACAGCCCCCAGCAGCAACGCAGCTGTTCCCATTCAACAACAGGCCCCGAATGACCAACATGACAACATGGAGGTCCTAGCAGCTGCGAATCGAACCCCAGGTTTCTCCTGCTTGAACCCAGGGAAGGATCCCTTGCCTCCTGAGATGCACTTCAAACGGCCGTGTGCTGCTGAAGGGCCTGGAAACCCAGCCTCGCCTGGCCTCACCTCTCCTCACCCTCACCTGGAATGACCACAGTCCCTGCACCAGGGCAAAGCCAATCGCTGTCATTCAGGCTGCTCCTCCCTGACCGACCGTCTCCCCTCAGGACCCCTGGTGCCCTGCACAGCAGGCACAGAGAAGACCCTCCAAGGTCACGGCAGTAGATACCCTCTGCCAGCCCATGTCACTGGGTCCTCAAGCCAGAACCCTCACTGTTGACTCATAACCAGCCCGTGTGGCACTGCTTCCTGAGGCTCCCTCCCCCTGGACATCCCTGGTGTGATGTCTGCACGGCCATCCCCAACGCACAGCAGAGCCTCCATCTCCAGGGCCTCCGTGCCAGTCCTCCTCTGTGTGTGCACAGCAGCCACCACCGCTGTTCCCAAAACCCCAGTCCCATGGCTGCTCTGGCACTCGTGGGTCTCTGTATGGCATGGTGCCCAGGTGGGGCCAGCTGTCTGCCCCGGCCCTCCGTGAGGTGGGCGCTGTGGCTCTTGGAGGCTCCTGGCTCCTAGTTCTCTGAACCTTCTGAGCTCCCAGGCCCACTCCAAGTTGTGGCCTGGCCTATGGCAGTGGGGCTGTGGCCACCCTGTTCACACTCACCCACCTCTGCTAGGGTCCCTTGGGAGCACTCTCCCCCGTTTCTGGCTGGGTGAGGATCCAGGGCGCCTCCCCTCGTTCCAGCAGGGAGATTAGCTCAGGTTTGGAGGCTGGGAATCCTGCTTGAGGAAAACAGTCCAGAGGCCTGGAGTGAGCCTGGGGAGGTGCAGCATGCAGGGCCTGAACCGGGGGAACCTCCCACACCCAGCTAGCCAGGCGGGCTGCCCACAGGACACTTGAAGGGTAGGAAGCGTCTGCCAAGATCTCACCCCCAGAGATGCCCAATTGTGGCACAAGCCTCCAGTCTCTCTTGATTTGGCTGTTAGAGAAAAGCAAATTCTGCTTGTGGTTGTCGTCATGCGGTCCCAAACAGATCATCACTACGGGGAGATGCGATCTCCTCTTTACTCTGATGGGTGTGGTGTGGGTGAGGACTGACTGTCCAGGGGGCCCAGGGTGCCTTCCAGGAACACCTACAGCACCCCTGACCTGATGCTCACCTCACCCCTTCCCACAGCAGCCCAGTGCCCTCCTGGCAGTGCCTGCTCCTCCCCAGCTCGCCCGTCAGGCACTGTTCCTCCCTAGCTGTCCTCTCCACTGCATAGAGGCTTGGACCCGACTTCACGAAGACATTTTGAAACCATGCACCAGGGAGTGTGTGTATAGAATGAAGAACCTTTTGTTTGCAGGGCTCCGTCCCTGCTCTCCAGGGTCACCCAAGCATTTGGGGCCTTGATCCTGGAAAGGCTGCCCCCTCCAGGGCTAGCTAATTCCCAGAGACAGCAAACACGCCCCTTCCAGTGCACCCTTTTTTTTTTTTTTTTTTTTTTTTGAGACGGAGTCTCGCTCTGTCACCCAGGCTGGAGTGCAGTGGCGTGATCTGGGTTCACTGTAGCCTCTGCCTCCCGGGTTCAGGTGATTCTCCCACCTCAGCCTCCCGAATAGCTGGGACCACCTGTGTGCACCACCACACCCGGCTAATTTTTTTGTGTTTTAATAGAGACGAGGTTTCACCATGTTGGCCAGGCTGGTCTCACCTCAGGTGATCTGCCCTCCTTGGCCTCCAAAGTGCTGGGATTACAAGTGTGAGCCACTGCGCCCAGACCCAGTGCACCTTTGACACAAACCAACCAATCCAGAGTCCACAACTATCTCCCTCCCTTATCACACTGTCACTCACCAAGCCGGTATTTCTCCTGCCCTAAGTCACCCAGGAGCCAGGTACCAGACAAGAAGGGGCCACCCCTACAGCCCCGAGCCTGCCACAATTGTTCAAATAGTCCCATTGTGAGCTCACTCTGCATACCTACCCTGCCTGCCCTCTCCTTCCAGGGAAAATAAAGGCTCCGGCCGAACTCAGTCCTCTCCCCCTTTCTGCCTCCTGGCCATCCCTGGTCCTTCTCACGTGGCCCTGTGTGCCCTGCCCATTTTCCAGGGACCCATGCCTGTAACTTCTTCCTTCACGACAGTCATTCTTACGTATGCATGCCTTACTACACCTGATTAAAACAAATCAATGGGGCCGGGCGCGGTGGCTCACACCTGTAATCCCAGCACTTTGGGCGACAGAGATGGGCGGATCACCTGAGGTCAGGAGTTCGAAACCAGCCTGGCTAACATGGTGAAACGCTGTTTCTCCTAAAAATACAAAAAATTAGCCAGGCGTGTGGCGGGTGCCTGTAATCCCAGCTACTCGGGAGGCTGAGGCAGGAGAATCGCTTGAACCCGGGAAGCAGAGGTTGCAGTGAGCCAAGAGACTGCGTCATTGCACTCCAGCCTGGGCAACAAAAGTCAAACTGTCTAAAAATAAAATAAAATAAAATAAATCCAGAGTACATTTGAACTCACCTTGAGATGTGGGTGTCTGAACTCACCTTGAGATGTGGGTGTCTGCAGATGGCAAGGGACCTGTGGAGGGGCTCTGTGGATTGGAGGCACCATTGCTCTGGGCCGTCCACGCGGATACGGAGAGTGCTGTTGGAAATGCAGCACCTTGAAAGTGTCTTTGTAGTTGAGATTTTTTCCCTGGAAACATTTACAGCTTGGAACTGTTCTATCTGGCCAAATATGAGAAAGCTAGAGTTGCCCCAAAAGTGGCAGCAAGGGAGTCGCCTCAAAAGACTTCCCCAAACAGTCCCGAGATGGAATTGGCTGGGATTCCAAGGAAAGAAGCGAACGCCAGGGTGATCAGTCCAGAACATTTCTTCCGGAAATTTTCACATGGAGCTTCAGCTTTCTTGGGATCGATGGTGAGGCAAGGGATGCTCCACCCAGGTACGTCTGCAGCAAGGGAGTCTGGCTGTGGAGCTTAGATGAGAGTTTAAGGGATTGGGCTCAGGGCAGGGCCAGTTTCTACGTGTTTAGCAATAGGGTTGATCGTGTTTTTAAGCAACCTAAACAGCTTTATTAGGGAATGTGCCAGGCCCCGGACTGGGTTCCAGGCTGCAGGGAACACGCAGTGGCCAGGTCCCAGAGCAAAGGACTCTGTTTCTCAATCAGTAGAGAAAGAAAGAGGGGGAACTGGAAGACCCTGTGAATCTCAATCTCAGACAGGGATGAGCAATCCAGGCTGGCCCAGAGCATAAGCGCCGTGACCATGTGAGGGCCGGAGCGGGCCTGGCTGTGGAGGCTCTGCTTGCTCAGTGGCCTCTAGACGCAGCCAGGCAGGGGATGCAGTGGATAGAGGAAGGCCCCTCGCCCCAGACAGGACCTCAGGGCCTCGGAGCCCTGGCATCTGCACCCTGGACACAAGGAAGGTGCCTATGAGGTGGATGCTCTAGACAGGCTCTCTCCCCTTCCTGCTCCTGTGTTACCCTGGTGTGCCCCCCTCACCTGCAGCAGGCCAGGTTGGGGCATAGGGTTGCGGGCCCCTACCAGCCCAGGGGGTCTGGAGGGCGGCTGGGGAAGCAGGCCCCCTGTCCTTCCCTATCCTTCGGGACATGCTCCCTGAGCAGCTGGGGTCCACTTAGGTGAGCAGAGAGGATGTGGGGCTGAGGGAGCCGAACTCGGGGCGGCAGGGGCGGGGGTGGGAGTGCCGGGATCATCCGCACCGGGAGAGGCGAGGCCGGCGTCTGTTTTTCACCTGGGCCTACCTGGAGGGCTGGGGGGCTGCCTGACTCTTCCCTCCTTTGGTTTGCGCAAGTTTCCTCGCGCGGGTTCGCATCAACACGCCGGGGGAGCCCGGCTTACGTCCCTCCTGGACCCCCGCCCCGTTCTTCCCGTGGGGAGGGGCGCGTCAGGCGGACCCGTCACCCTCCGGCTGCTGGGCTTCGCCGGGAGCCACGCGGGGAGGTCCAGGCAGCCGGGACGCAGGCAGCGTCCTCGCCGAGGCTGCGAGTCCGTGGCCGTCCGGGGGAGGCGCGCAGGCTCTGCCGGACGCAGAAGGAACCCGAGGGAGGCGGGGTGGAGGGCGGTGCGGGGCCGGGGAGGGGCGAGGCGAGTGGCGAGGGGACGGCCTCGGGCAACTCTCAGGGGCGCCCTTCCTCGGGGTTCCGGAGGCTCTGCGACCCCGCGCCCGCTCCAGCCGCCCACTGGGGACAAGGCCCGAGCCAGACGTCTCCGCGAGGCGCGGCCCGGAGCGCGCCCAGCAGGCGCCTCCTGTCGCAGGGACTCGGGCGAGCGGCGCCTGAACAGCCTTGGTGGGAACCAGCGCCCTTAGCTGGTGATCCGAGGTGCGCAGGGTACAGCCGGGCGACCCCCTGATCTCCGCCAGCCTCGCCCCGACGCCGCTCCTCCCACCCGCCAGCCAGGCCCGAGCCTAGGAGTCCGCAACTCCCGGCCCGCGTCCCCAGCTCCCGGCCCCGGCCCCGGCCCCGCCCCGCCCCTGCTCAGGCACCGCCCACTCCGGGCTCTGGGCCCTCCTCTCCCTCGCGGCTCCGCCCCCTGCCCGACTCCGATTGTAGCCCCGCCCCCCAGGCACCGGCCCCGCCTATCTGGGCTTCTGGTCCGGCCCAGGCTCTTGTCCCTCGGGCCCCAGCCTCGCCCCTCCTCGGCTCTGACTCCACCCCTTCGCCGGAGCCTGGGAGGCGGGGCTGAGGACCACAGAGATGGCCGGGCCTCCGAGCGGCCCAGGGCGGCCGGAAGTTGGCGGGGCGGGGCGGGGCGGACGCGGGTGGCCAAGGCCCGTTTCCGGCGGTGTCGCGCGTTTGCGAGCCTCGGGTGGTCCTCAGGGAGGGTGAGTCGGCGCGGCGGGCGCGGACTCGGGTTGTCCTCGGTCCGAGTGATCCCTGGTCGCTTCCTGCACCCTCCCGCCTTCGGCACTGGGGTCCTCGCGTCCCCGGGGCCTCCAGTCGGGAAAGCGCGGGGGCTTTGCGGGGCCCTGAGCGCCTGGCGTGGGAGGTGGTCGAGCCCAGACACCCTCCCCCGCGGCGGCGCCGCGAGGTGGGCTTCGTTTGGCCGAGTCTCGCAGCTCCCCGCAGACCCCGCTCGTGGCAGCCACGGTGTCAGGGGCCTGAGTAAGGCGAGCTCCAGCTGCGGGCTTTTCTCCAGGCCTGGGCCTACTCCCGGGGCCCGGACTCTCCCTCCTGCGAAGTCACCTTCTTCTAGGCCCTTTCTCTGTTTATTGCCCTGGAGGGCCTAGGATAAGTGACAGTGGAGGAAAGAACGGTGCCTTGGGTGGGGTAGGCTGTTTGTCTTCTCTAAATTCTGGCTGCTATTCCGGGCATTCCTACTGTCAGGAGCCAGGTGGGAGGATCCTCCTCCGGGGGTCACTGCTGCTTGGATCAGCCCACCTGTGCCGGTGACCTGGGGCTTCCACCCACAAACCACTTCCTGGGCCAGAAGCTGCCGTATGAAGACTCTTTTTCCCATTCCGACCTCCCGGGGGAATGCCTGGGCAGGTAGAGGGTCTGGAGTCATTGGCTTGATTGAGGTGAACGATTTATGTCAGATTACATCCCTGTGCCTGGTTCCATCCTGGCGACAGGTGAGCTGGAGACTGGAATTTATGTACTCGAGGGCAGGGGTTTCCATGTCCACTCTTGTCTTCCCTGCAGTTTGTCATTTTTGCTCCTGCCTTCTCCAACCTCCAGTCGCTCACTGCCTTCCCTTGCTGCCGGGAATTTACCCACACTGGTTCATCCAACCCCATTTCTTCTTGCTTCAGGCCCTTTCCCATGCTATTCTTACTGCCTGGAGTGCTCTCTCCACCTCCATCACCTTGGCCGAGGTCCCTGGGGAAGTGACCCATTACACTGAACGTTCTAGTCTAAGTGGCTTTCATAGTTCCCTGTACTTCAGCGCTGTCGTGGTTGCAATGTACTTATTTGTGTGGTTATTTAACTCTCTCCACTGCCAGACTGCTTCGCGAAGGCAGGGTCCTCGTGTCCACTACTGTATCTCCATTACTCAGTGCCTGGCACGTGGCATCCACTCCTTACAGCTTTGTGGAGTGAGTCACACATGCCACACACACGTACACTCTAAAGAAGAACAAGAGTTCAGTGGGCCTGCTTCACTCAAGTGCCACGGCTGCTTCAGCCCAGCCCCATGTCCCTGCTAGAGAAATCTGGGGCTGGAGGTAAAGGAGCAGAGAGCACAGTACCTCCTTGATTAGCCTGGAAGTTGGGCTTCTGGCACCCTGACCTCTAATCCTTTCATAATTGCCAACAGGTCTCTCGGCCAGAACACGTGGATGCCCACCCACCACTGAGCCTCATGGTAGGAAGCTTGACTGCCTCCTTGCCCTCGCTTGTCCTGTGAAGGCCCACCTCCTGCTCTGCCCACTGGCCCTGGGCCCAGACCCTACCTTGGCCCTTGCTGGGCTTAGGAAGGCCCCCTTGCCCCCATCCCCAAGGTAGTGAGCAAACCCCTGCCCAAACCAGGGCCTAATTGAGGCTCTTGAGGGGGGAGGGTTGTATGACCACCATGGACTGGGTTCCTTCCTCCTCCCCGAGACTGCCCCTCCCCAGAATATTAGAGGCAGAGGAGTCCTGGTGAGCGTCTTGCCCAGCCCCATGGTGCACGTCCCTGAGACATGTCATGAGGCAGCGCCAGAAGGGGGCTGGCACCCAGGGATTCCTGGGGTGCTGGTGTGTGTCCTTTCAGGAGGTGGTAACATTTGGCGATGTGGCTGTGCACTTCTCTCGGGAGGAGTGGCAGTGTCTGGACCCTGGCCAGAGGGCCCTCTACAGGGAAGTGATGCTGGAGAACCACAGCAGTGTGGCTGGACTAGGTGAGGCTGCACCTCGGGGCCCCTTCCCCTGCATCATCAGTCAGCACCCACCCAGCCAGGCCTCCATCAGAGGCTGGGATATGCAGGCCAAACGCTCAGACCCTCGTGGGCTCCACAGGGGGCTTGGACTCGAGTGGTGTGCCAGGCTGGTTCCTAGCTTTGCCCATGTCATGGGGTTCAGCCCCCAGGGAGTGGGTGGGATTCTGGGAGTTAGTAAAGCCTCTTTTTTTCCTAAGCTGTTAAATTGTGAGAAATAGAATCCAAACTTGAAATAGCTTAGACAAGAAAAGAGAAATTATTGGGTGGAGGAATCCAAGGAAAAGGTTGTGCAACCAGAGCAAGCGGTGGCAGCGACGCCCACATGGCCACTGTGCAGATGCTGTTATCCCCTTGCCCTCTTGTCCTGCCGTTAGTCTAACTCTCTGAACTCCACCACTGCCACAGGCAGCCACTACGGTGCTGTTTATGTCCGTGCCTGTGTTCTCACAAGGTGTGTACTGTCGGATTGCAACTTGGTGAAGGGGGGGTGTGTCTAACTTGGGCCTTGCTGGGCCTCTTGCCTGTGACTAAGCCCTCTGCTGCATCAGACCCCCGAGAGAGTGCCTGGGCTGGAGGATCAGGAGTGGAACTGATGGGGGCATCGTTGGTTGGCGAGGAGCTTCTTGGGGTGTTGGACCAGGCCTGTACCCCTCTGTCCCGGCTAGTCTGGCAAAGTCCAGCTTTCTGTTTTGCCAGTCAGATAAGTGTACAGTGGGAGGCTGTTGTAGTTTGAGTTTGCGTTTCTCTGATTTCTGCTGAGCTTGAGCCTATTTTCACACCCTCATTAGCTTGCCAGGTTCTTCTGTAAAATATCTGCTCAGGGCATTTGCCCATATTCTAGGTCCGCTGTGCCTTATTGCTTTGAAGGTGTTGTTTCTTCATTCTGTCTAAGGTGCCTTACGTTGTAAAACATGGAATTATGTACACATCATTATTTTAAGAAAGTTGGAATGCTACTGATTACACCCATTTTTTAATCACTTAATTTTACTTTATACTTTTTAAAGAGCCCTCTTAGACTCATTTAGGCGTGGTTTACCCCGTCTCACTGAAATAGGAAAAGACACATGTAGTGAAGGTCCGTTTATGCTGGAGTGTAATGGCGCGATCTTGGCTCACTGCAACCTCCGCCTTCTGGGTTCAAGTGATTCTCCTGCCTCAGCCTCCCGATTAGCTGGGATTACAGGCGCGCGCCACCACTCCTGGCTAATTTTGTATTTTTAGTAGAGATGGGGTTTCACCATGTTGGTCAGGCTGGTCTTGAACTCCTGACCTTGTGATCCGCCCACCTCGGCCTCCCAAAGTGCTGGGATTACAGGCGTGAGCCACCATGCCCAGCCGGAGTAAGGGTACTTCTAATGTTTCTTCACAGCTTTTAGTGACCCCACTCTCTGGTTTGGTTATCTGTGTCCGTGCTTTCCACATGATGGCAACCTGTGGGCCTGGCCATCAAGAGGTTCTGCAGCCTTTCGTAAGTGTTGTTGGGGTTTTCTTCATCCAGTGAGGTTGGTGCTTGAGCTTTCTTGCTTGGCATGTAGCAGCCATCCCTTTTAACAGCTCCATCTGCTGTGCCTGTCCTCCTCTCTCAGGCCCTGTGTGTACACAGTTGCTGATTTGCCAGTAACTGGAATTGCAGTCATTCCCCCAGTAACAGTTTGCTTCTCCAGGCTCAAAGGTACAGCTGCTGTTCTTTTTCCGTGGCGTCTGTCTATTTATAACATCCTGCTGCTGTGCCAAGTCACAGGGTAAAGCTTTTGAAGACAGTGTAGAGAGCAGCTGAATTCAGCATGTATTGTATGATGGCGCTGGTGACTTAACTGAGCAGCTGGGCAAGCTCGTGTGCACAGGCAGTGATGGTGTGTCACAGCTGCCACCTGGCGGATGACATCAATTCCTAGATGCGTCCAAGAGATGGGAAAGGGTTTTATAAAAACACTATCTTCGGGCCGGGCACGGTGGCTCCTATCTGTAATCCCAGCACTTTGAGAGGCCGAGGCGGGCGGATCATGAGGTCAGGAGATCGAGACCATCCTGGCCAACATGGTGAAACCCCGTCTCTACTAAAAATACAAAAATTAGCTGGGCATGGTGGCAGGTGCCTGTAATTCCAGCTACTCGGGAGGCTGAGGCACGAGAATCGCTTGAACCTTGGAGGCAGAGCTTGCAGTGAGCCGAGATCACAACACTGCACTGCAGCCTGGGCAACAGAGCGAGACTCCGTCTAAAAAAAAAAAAGACTATCTTAGAATTTATCAAATGTGATAAATACCAGGTTAGTTTTGTGTATGATAAATCACTTTTTCAGCCGGACATGGTGTTGCACGCCTGTAGTCCCAGCTACTGGGGAGGGTGAGGAGGGAGGATTGCCTGAGCCTGGGAGGTCAAGGTTGGAGTGAGCTATGATTGCGCCACTGCAGTCCAGCCTAGGCAACAGAGTGAGACCCTGTCTAAAAAAAAAACTGCTTCTTTCGTGAATTTTATTTTTATTTTATTTTATTTTTATTTTGAGACGGACTTCGATGTCGCCCAGGCGGGTGCAGTGCGATCTCGGTCATGCAGAGCTGGGACTACAGGCGCCCGCCACCACGCCCGGCTAATTTTTTGTGTGTGTTTTTAGAAGAGACGGGGTTTCACTGTGTTAGCCAGGATGGACTCGATCTCCTGACCTCGTGATCCGCCTGCCTCTGCTTCCCAAAGTGCTGGGATTACAGGCATGAGCCACCACGCCCAGCCTGTTAGGTCAGATTTTAACGTAATTACTGTGTTTTTGCCTTATGGATTGTCTCTTTGAAGTTTTATTTAAAAGTTCTGTCCAGGCACGGTGGCTCACGCCTGTAATCCCAGCACTTTGGGAGGCCATGGCGGGCGGATTGCCTCAACTCAGGAGTTCGAGACCAGCCTGGGCAACACAGTGAAACCCTGTCTCTACTAAAATGCAAAAAAAAAAAAAAAAAAAAAATTAGTTGGGCATGGCAGTGTGCGCCTGTAATCCCAGCTACTTGGGAGGCTGAGGCAGGAGAATCACTTGAACCTGGGAGGCAGAGGTTGCAGTGAGCCGGGATCGTGCCACTGCACTCCAGCCTGGGTGACAGAGCGAGACTCCGTCTCCAAAAAAAAAAAAAAAAGTTCTTCCTTGGCTGGGCATGGTAGCTCACGCCTGTAATCCCAGCACTTTGGGAGGCCGAGGTGGGCAGATCACCTGAGGTCAGAATTCGAGACCAGCCTGACCAACATGGTGACACCCCGTCTCTACTAAAAATACAGAAATTAGCCAGGCATGGTGGCGGGCGGTTGTAATCTTGGCTACTTAGGAGGCTGAGGCAGGAGAATTCCTTGAACCCAGGAGGCAGAGGTTGCACTGAGCCAAGATCACACCAGTGCACTCTAGCCTGGGTGACAGAGTGAGACTCCATCTCAGAAAAAAGTTCTTTCCTCCTCCAAGGTCACTGAGATGGGCTTCATTTTCTCCTGTGGATTTTATAGTTTATATTTCTCATCTGTATCCCCGCTCCACATTTGTATTTGGGTTATGTAAAAATCCGTTTTATTTTGTCCACACATAACTGTTTTCCCCAACATCACCTATTAAACAGTCTCCTTGGCCAGGCTTGGTGGGTCATGCCTGTAATCTCAGCACTTTGAAGTAGGCCGAGGTGGGTGGATCACCTGAGGTCAGGAGTTCGAGACCAGCCAGGCCAACATGGTGAAACCTTGTCTCTACCAAAAATACAAAAATTAGCTGGGTGTGGTGGCACATGCCTGTAATCCTAGCTACTCAGAAGGCTAAGACAGGAGAATCGCTTGAACCTGGGAGGTTGAGGTTGCAGTGAGCTGAGATCGTGCCACTGCACTTCGGTCTGGGCAATAGAGCGAGACTCCGTCTCAAAAAAAAAAAAAAACCTATCTCCTTTTCCGGTGGACATGTGGAGCCACCATTTTCATCTATGAAATGGGGTGTTTCTGAACCCTGTTCTCTTCCCTGAATCTCTCTCGTGGGCCAGCTTCCTGCTTTTGGTTTGTTTGGGTTTTTTTTGTTTGTTTGTTCATTTGTGTTTTTGGCTTTTTTTGAGATGAAGTTTCACCCTGTCGCCTGGGCTGGAGTGCTGTGGTGCGATCTTGGCTCACTGCAACCTCTGCCTCCCAGGTTCAAGCAATTCTCGTGCCTCAGCCTCCTGAGTAGCTGGGATTACAGGCATGTGCCACCACGCCCGGCCAATTTTTTGTATTTTTACTAGAGACGGGGTTTGGCCATGTTGGCCAGGCTGGTCTGGAACTCCTGACCTCAGGTGATCCACCCACCTTGGCCTCCAAAGTGCTGGTATTACAGGTGTGAGCCACTGTGCCCGGCCAGTTTGGCTTTGTTTTTTATTTTGGGGTGGTTTTTGTTTTTTGTTTTAATTTTGTAGTGTTTCTTAATACTACAAAAATACTAAAAGAATTAAACTCACCGGCTTAATTCTTTTTTTTCTGGGTCAGAGTTTCGCTCTTGTTGCCCAGGCTCGAGTGCAATGGCGTGATCTCGGTTCACTGCAACCTCCGGCTGTTGGGTTCAAGTGATTCGCTGCCTCAGCCTCCTGAGTAGCTGGGATTACAGACATGTGCCACTACGCCTGGCTAATTTTTATATTTTAAGTAGAGATGAGGTTTCACCATGTTGGCCAGGCTGGTCTCGAACCCCTAACCTCAGGTGATCCGCCCACCTCGACCTCCCAAAGTGTTGGGGTTACAGGTGTGAGCCACCGCGCCCAGCTGCGTACAAATTTTAGAATAAGTTGAGTTCCTAAAAAATGGCACTGGAATTTTTATTTGGAGTGCTTTGAAACTGTTTTCCGTCAATGTAAAAGTTTTGATTTTTTTGCTTTGTGAATGTATTTTTAGCTGATTATTGCTGTAGTACAAAAATGTTGTTGGTTCTGGAGGGTGATCTTACATCTGGCAACTTTGTGGAACTCCCTGGGTAAATCAGTGTTGCTCGGTGATTCTGCTGTTTACCAGCAGGAGGATTCCTGCAAATGAGAGTTTGGTATTTTCCCTCCCAGCCCTCACTCCTCCCATCTCTGCCTTTGCAGTGGCCAGCGCAGTGTTAAACAGGACCCTGTGGACACGTTGTGTTCCTGATTTTAAAGGGAATGCATCTACATAACCACAGAATTTGGCTAAGGAGTTTTGTTGTTTTTAATCATAAAGAAATATTGAATTTCAAGTTCTTTTTCTGCATCATTTGAGACACATGACTTATTTTCTTTATTAATTCGGAAATTACATTGTTATATTTTCTTGTATTCCTGGAATAAACCTTAAATCATGATATTTATATATAAATTTTGATACGCCTTTGGATTCAGCTAGCCATTATTGTATTTTGGATTTTTGTGTTTCTGTTCATAAGTGAAATGGATATATATATATATATATATGTATGTATTTATATTTCCTTTTTTTTTTTTTTTTTTGAGACAGTCTCGCTCTGTCGCCCAGGCTGGAGTGCAGTGGCGCAATCTCGGTTCACGGCAAGCTCCGCCTCCCAGGTTCACGCCATTCTTCTGCCTCAGCCTCCCCAGTAGCTGGGACTACAGGCGCCCGCCACCACGCCCAGCTAATTTTTTTATATTTTTAGTAGAGATGGGGTTTCACTATGTTAGCCAGGATGGTCTTGATCTCCTGACTTCATGATCTGCCCGCCTCGGGCTCCCAAAATGCTGGGATTACAGGCGTGAGCCACCATGACCAGCCTATATATTTCTTTTTGTGTATTGTCCTTATATAATTTTGACATGTTTGATAAATGGCATTTGGCATACAAGTAGAACGAATCTGTAAAACCATCTGGAGCTTGGGCTTTTGGGGAAGGAGAGTCTTGGATTAGCATTTATGCATTTATATTTCCTTTTTTTTTTTTTTTTTAAGAGTTGGGGTCTTGCTCAGCCTAGAGTACAGTGGTGCGATCATAGCTCACTGCAGCCTTGAACTCCTGGGCTCAAGAGATCCTTCCATTTGAGTTTCCCTAGTAGCTGGGACTGTAGGTGTGCACCACCATGCCCAGCTGTTTTTTTCTTTCTTTGTAGAGTTGGGGTCTGTCATGTTACCCAGGCTAGTCTTAAACTTCTGGCCTCAAGCAATCCTGCCTCAGCCTTCCAAAATGCTGGGATTATAGGCCATGAGCCACCTTGCCTGGCATTTCCTTTTGTTTTTAATCTATTTGTAATTGTGTCTCTTATTCTCTGTTTTTTGGCAGTATCTTCTCACTATGTTGACCTTGATTGGTTTTGTCATGAGACTGTCATATTCATGTTTTCAAATAACTGGCTTTTGGTTTTGCCTTTTTTGGGGGGTTGGGTTGGAGGATGTTTTTATATGTCTTTGTTCTCTAGCTCTCTGAATCCTGCCCCAGATTTATTATTTTCTTCCTTTTTATTTATGTGAGTTTGATGTGTTGGTGTTTGTTTTGCTTTTTTAATTTTTTGAGACAAAGTTTCACTCTGTTGCCCAGGCTGGAGTGCAGTGGCTTACTGCAGCCTGGACCCACCGTGTTGGCCAGGCTGGTCTCGAACTCCTGACCTTCAGGTGATCCACCCGCCTTGGCCTCCCAAAGTGCTGGAATTACAGGTGTGAGCCACCACGCCTGGCCATTCTCAACTTCTTGAACTTACTATTTATCTCATTTGTGTTTTAAAATGATCATTTCTAGTAAACGTATTAAAAGTATAAAATTTTTCTGGGTATAGTGGCATATGCCTATAATCTCAGCTACTTAGGAGGCTGAGGCAGGAGGATTGTTTGAGCCCAGGAGTTTTGAGGCCAGCCTGGGCAACATAGCAAGACCACATGTCTGCAAAGAATTTAAAAATTAGCTGGGTGTGGTGTCACGCACCTGTAGTCCTAGCTACTCAGTAGGTTGAGGCGGGAGGATTGGTCTAGGCTATAGTGAGCTATGATGGTGCCACTGCACTCCAGCCTGAGTGACAGAACAAGACCATATCTCTGAATAAATAACATTTTATCTTTACATACTGCTTGGGCTGCATCCTATAAATTCTGACTCATAATAAATATGGTTGCCACTTAGTCATTTGTTATTTAGTTTCCAAGTAGCTAATGGCATCTAAGCACCATTTTGTGGTCAGTTTCACACTGAGTTGCATTTGCCTGGGCGCGTGTCCTGTGGTATGTTCTTTGGCATGTCTGTGACTCAGTTTGTGGCTTGACCCAAGGCTGTTTCTTTGTTCCACATGTGCTTGGAGAGAATATGCGTTTTCTGTTGAGTGTGGAGTCCTGCCTGCATCTGGGGGTTTGAGCTTATTGGCTATAGGCCTTTGGAATCTCTGCCTGCCTCTTTCCTTCCAGCTGGGGGAACCCTGAAGGAAGCTTCCAACCAGAGGCCTTGGCTGGCCCATGGATCAACTGCTCATCTCTGTACCGACCGGCACAAAGAGGGTATGGGGGCAGGTGGCCCCAAGAAGGCAGGGTGCCAGGTGGGCCCCCACAGGTCTCTGCCACCCAGTCTGCAGCAAGGGAGGCAGGCCCTGAGGCATCCTTTGTGCAGGGACTTGAGGCTGGAAGGACACTGGCTGAGGACTGGACCTTGGAGCTTTCTGATGCAAAATGTGCTTCGTTTGTGTCTATTTGTCGTTGTTTGTTATCTTATTTTGTAACCACCCCTGCCTCTTGGAGCATCTCTGCTCTCTGAACTGAGGGACAGGCCCGGCTCTGCTAAGTGAAGCTTGGGCTTCTTCTCTCTCCCCTGAGTTCCAGGGATAGAGGCGGACTGTCCTTTGCAGACTGTTTGGTGACAGGGTCGCCTGGAGATTGTGGGAGTCAGGTATCCCTTGCTGTCCAGCCACAGGAGCTGGACAGATCTGGACAGAAAGGGCTGCTGTGTCCCCAGATTCTCCCCACCCTCCACCCCCTCTCCCTGCAGGAACTTGGCCTGTGCCTTGTAGCCCCCCTGCCCCTTTCCATTTGGAAACTGCGGAAGGCTTAGCCCTGTGCTGCACGCTCCCCGTCATGCTGACACTGTCGTCTTCTCTGCCGCACACACAGCAGGATTCCTGGTTTTCAAGCCTGAGCTGATCTCCCGGCTGGAGCAGGGAGAGGAGCCGTGGGTCCTCGACCTGCAGGGAGCAGAGGGGACAGAGGCACCAAGGACCTCCAAGACAGGTGAGGCTTAGACCCCGTCGCAGAGAAGCCCTGGGGTGAGGAGAAGCTGCAGGAGGGGCCTCACAACTGTGGGTAGCTGTGGGTGAGTCGCGGGGGCTACGCTGGGATGCCTGGGAATGCCACTGGGGAAGCAGCATCCAGCACGTAGAAGGGAGCATAGACCCGTTGTGGGGCTGCCTTGGGAGAGGCCAAACTGCAGAAGAGCCGAGACAAAAACCCATGCATTTCCACAAAAACGGAGCTTGTTTCTGAATCATGTCACATTTTGTTCTATTTTTAATTTTACTCATACTTTTATTAAGCAAAGATACAAAGCTATGGATCCAAGGAAGGGTTAGGTCTGGCATTCAGTAACCTCTCCTCAGGGAGCCTCTCTCAGGCTCCAGGAGTGCATTACTTCCCTGTGGCTGCCGTAACAATGAACCACAGACTAGGAAGCTTGAAACAACAGAAATTTATTGACTCACAGCTGTGGAGGCCGGAAATCTGAAATCGGGGGGTCAGCAGGGCTGTGCTCCCTGTGAAGGCTTTAGGAAAGGACCCTGTCCTGCCTCTCCGGGCAGCTGGTGGTTTTCTGGCAGTCCTTGGGTTCCGTGGTTTGTGGATGCATCCCTCACTCTGATCTCTGACTCCTTCACACGGCTGCCTTCTCCCTGCGTGTCTGTGTTCATGTGGCCGTCTCCTTAGAAGGACACCAGTCATGTTGGGTTAGGGATCACCCCAGTGACCTCATGGTAACTAATTAATCTGCAACGACTGTGTTTCCAAACAAGGTCACATTCTGAGGTGCTTCAAGTTAGGACTTCAGCCTATCTTGGGGTCCTCAGCCCTAACCAGGGCACCTGCTGCCTCCAGCATCCGCTCCTGCTGGGCAGGTGCCTGGCTTGGTGCTCTGCTTCTCTGCTTCGCTGGTGTGCTGCCCAGCGTGACAAGGGAGATGGGTCTGCGTGCATCTCAGCTGCAGAAAGGAAGCGCCTCACCTCCCCTTCAGTTGCTGCTGGGTCATCACAGTCACTTCTGCAGCAGGGCAGGACCAGGTCCTACAGAGGCCACCGGCTTGTAGGGGCCTCGGGAAGCAAGTTGGACAGTCCAAAGGTGTGAAAAGTAGGGTCTGTGGGGCCGGGCGTGGTGGCTCACGCCTGTCATCCTAGCACTTTGGGAGGCCGAGGTGGGCGGATCATGAGGTCAGGAGATTGAGACCATCCTGGCTAACATGGTGAAACCCTATCTCTACTAAACATACAAAAAAATTAGCCAGGTGTGGTAGTGCACGCCTGTAGTCCCAGCTGCTCGGGAGGCTGAGGCAGGAGAATGGCGTGAACCTGGGAGGCAGAGCTTGCAGTGAGCCGAGATTGCGCTGCTGCACTCCAGCCTGGGTGACAGAGCGAGATGACGTCTCAAAAAAAAAAAAAGGAAGGTAGGGGCTGTGATCTTCCTTCCATTCATATGACCTTAGGCAGCTTCAAAGGACAAGGAGGGTTTCTGGGCCTCTTCACACCCTGTGGGCCTTGCAGCCGCCCAGGAAGGCTGCATGTGATGTGGGAAGAGTGGTCGGGAACCTTGGCCTCACTGGCTCTGCTGGCTCCTCCCATGTGATCCTTTCTGCTCAGCCTCCCTGAGAAGGAGGTTCAGCTATAAGGTGGCCCAGTTAAAACCCAGCTGCCCAGTAAAATGTCTCCAACATGGACTGGAGAGTTTAAAGAGGCTGCCATGGCAGAAAAGCCAGCTACAGTTGGCAGAAATAGTTCAGTGGGTTTATATGTAGCAGGTGGTCCTTACTGTGATAAAGCAACAACAAAAAATAGAATCCCACAGTAGGTGAGAGCTGCTATTGATGGACCCAGCACTTGCTCGAAGACCCGAGACTCCGGGGCAGAGATGTAGCCTCTTAGATAAAATAAGCAGCAGCACAAAACCCGAATACATTAAGCAAGGCAGCAATGCCCAGATGTGTTACTTGTCCCTAGCTGGTACAGTCAGCATCAGATACTGGAGGATATTGGCCCAGGGCAGTGGAGGAGGGGCCAGGTCCCAGCTGTGCACCCCCACGCTTTTGACCACCACTGTGCCCCCTGGTGGGTGGTTCCTGGCATCCCCCAACAAAGCCTTGCTGTCAGCCTGGCTCTGCTCTCTCTGCCACTGCTCTTTATTTTTTTTTGAGATGGAGTCTCTGTTGCCCAGGCTGGAGTGCAGTGGCATGATCTTGGCTCACTGCAACCTCTGCCTCCCAGGGTCAAGTGATTCTTATGCCTCAGCCTCCCAAGTAGCTGGGATTACAGGCGTGAGCCACCGCACCTGGCCACCCTGCTCTCTTATCTTCACAGCAGGGGAAGGCTTGGGAGGAGTGTCAAGCAAGCCCTGTTGAAAGAGCAGGCATGCTGAGGTGGTGAGGTTGTGTAGGGAAAGCAGCATATGAGGACCAGGCCTGGAGGTGCCTCCTGTCCTCACAGCCCTTGAGCACCCCTGCTGCACAGTGAAGTTGAAAGGGCTTCCTGCTCTGATTCTCCAGGACTGACAGGAAGATCTTTGGAGATCCCTGGAAGCTGGAGACTCACCACCAATGGTTAGGAGTGGGCAGGAACCGAAGCTTGAAGCCCTGTAACTGGGCTGTGCATTCATGTGGGGTAGACGGGCTGGTTATAGCTGTGGCCACGTGGTTGTGGTTGTGAACATGATTGTGTCGTGGTGGGGACTGTGGTTGTCATGACCACAGCTGTGTGTTGTGGTTGCGTCCTGTCACGGTTGTGATCACAGACATCAAGGAGATGTCTGACCTCAACAGAGGTGCCCTCTAGGGTTACAGAGTAGGACAGAAGCCAGTGCTTACTTGGAGAGTCCAGAAGGAACGCAGATGTCTGGAAGGCCTCCTGGGGGCCTCCAGAAACTTGCAGCACCAGGGAAGAAATCAGTGTGGTCTTGGGGGGTGGCCATGCACAGCCCAGGGAGAAGCAGGGGAGGTGGCCAGGTGCAAGTTGGCAGCAGCAGCCAGGAGGCAGCTGAGGGGGCTGGGTCCTGCTCAGAAGCCCACCCCAGGGAGTAGCCATGAACGGCATAGGTGCCCAGTGCTCTTCTGAGCTCACCAAGTAAGTCCCTTGGCAGCTCTTCCAGCCCTGTTTTCCTCATCACAATCCATGTCCTCCATTCAGAACTCAGACCCTGTACTGTTTCCTCACCAGCCTGGATGCTGGAGCCCCAACCTAATCTGTGGTAGCTTCCCACCCTTCCGGTCTTGCTTTGTCTTCTTTGCCTCTGCATGGACTGTGCCCTACACCAGTGCCCTGTAGGATGGATCTCTCTGCTCACAGATGCCAGCCCCGCCGTAGGCTGTGTTGCTCTCAGCACTCTGCCTAGTGCATAATGAACATTCATTGCTATTGAATGAGTGAACAAGGTAAAAAGTATGAAACCAGGTTTGAGAACCGTCCAAGGCTCCGCCTTCTCTTGCACGTTTCCACCTGGGCCTTGCAGTGCCCAGTGCAGCCATCCCGGGAGCCTCGAGCCCTGGCCCCACATTTGTAGTCTTATCATTTCTCTGAGCACAGGGCCTAAGGAACGTCTTTGTTTGCTCCTGTTTATTTCAGATTCTACGATTAGGACTGAAAATGAGCAGGTCTGTGAGGACATGGACATCCTAAAATCAGAATCCTACGGGACAGTGGTCAGAATCTCCCCACAGGACTTCCCTCAGAATCCTGGCTTTGGAGACGTTTCCGATTCTGAGGTCTGGTTAGACAGTCACCTGGGAAGCCCCGGGCCGAAAGTGGCAGGCTCTACCTTCCAGAATGACTGTTTGAGTGAGGAGACTGTGGTTCCCAAGACCTTCAAGGATTTAGCCCAGGGATGTAAGGAGCTGGGAAGCAGTGGCCTGGATTGTCAGCCTCTTGAAAGTCAGAAAGAGAGTGCAGAAGGGACGTCCCGGAGATGTGAGGGGTGTGGCAAAGGCGTCAGAGCCACTTCAGACATCGCTCTGCATTGGGAAATTAATACACAGAAAATCAGCAGATGTCAAGAATGCCAAAAAAAGTTATCTGACTGCTTGCAGGGGAAACATCCAAGTAACTGCCATGGAGAGAAGCCGTATGAATGTGCAGAGTGTGGGAAAGTCTTCAGGCTCTGCTCGCAGCTTAATCAGCATCAGAGAATCCACACGGGAGAGAAACCCTTTAAATGCACTGAGTGTGGAAAAGCCTTCCGCCTGAGCTCGAAACTTATTCAGCATCAAAGAATCCACACTGGGGAGAAGCCCTACAGATGTGAGGAATGTGGAAAAGCTTTTGGTCAGAGCTCAAGCCTCATCCACCATCAGAGAATCCACACAGGAGAGAGGCCCTATGGTTGTCGTGAGTGTGGGAAAGCCTTCAGCCAGCAGTCGCAGCTGGTTAGACACCAGAGAACTCACACTGGGGAGAGGCCCTACCCTTGCAAGGAGTGTGGGAAGGCCTTCAGCCAGAGCTCCACCCTGGCCCAGCATCAAAGGATGCATACTGGGGAGAAAGCTCAAATTCTAAAAGCCTCAGACAGTCCAAGCCTTGTTGCACATCAGAGAATTCACGCTGTAGAGAAACCATTTAAGTGTGATGAGTGTGGGAAAGCTTTTAGGTGGATCTCGCGCCTGAGTCAGCATCAGCTGATTCACACTGGAGAGAAGCCTTATAAATGTAACAAGTGTACAAAAGCCTTTGGCTGTAGTTCACGGCTTATTCGCCATCAGAGAACTCACACTGGAGAAAAACCATTTAAATGTGATGAGTGTGGCAAAGGCTTTGTTCAGGGCTCACACCTTATTCAACATCAGCGAATCCACACTGGAGAGAAACCCTATGTGTGTAATGACTGTGGAAAAGCCTTCAGTCAGAGTTCCAGCCTTATTTACCATCAGAGAATCCATAAAGGAGAGAAGCCCTACGAATGCCTCCAATGCGGAAAAGCCTTCAGCATGAGCACGCAGCTTACAATACATCAAAGGGTTCACACCGGAGAGAGGCCCTATAAATGTAATGAGTGTGGGAAAGCCTTCAGTCAAAACTCAACCCTTTTCCAACACCAGATAATTCATGCAGGAGTGAAGCCCTATGAGTGCAGTGAGTGTGGCAAAGCCTTCAGCCGGAGCTCGTATCTTATTGAACACCAGAGAATACACACTAGGGCCCAGTGGTTTTACGAATATGGGAATGCCCTGGAAGGGTCCACCTTTGTGAGCCGTAAAAAGGTTAATACTATAAAGAAACTGCATCAGTGTGAAGACTGTGAGAAAATATTTAGGTGGCGTTCACACCTAATTATACACCAGAGAATTCACACCGGGGAGAAGCCTTATAAATGCAATGACTGTGGCAAGGCTTTTAATCGGAGCTCAAGGCTTACCCAGCATCAAAAAATTCACACGGGATAAACCACTTACATATAAATGTGTATATATGTGAATAAACCTACAGCCTTAACTTACTTATTTTATATGGGATCATTTATACTGAAAAACGTAGAATGTTGGTAAAGGTTCAGAATTGCTCTCAAGAATATCCAACTTCAGGCTGGGCGCGGTGGCTCACGCTTGTAATCCCAGCACTTTGGGAGGCCGAGGCGGGCGGATCACAAGGTCAGGAGATCGAGACCACGGTGAAACCCCGTCTCTACTAAAAATACAAAAAATTAGCTGGGTGTGGTGGCAGGCGCCTGTAGTCCCAGCTACTCAAGAGAGGCTGAGGCAGGAGAATGGTGTGAACCTGGGAGGCGGAGCTTGCAGTGAGCCGAGATTGCGCCACTGCACACTCCAGCCTGGGCAACAGAGCGAGACTCCATCTCAAAAAAAAAAAAAAAAAAAAAAGAATATCCAACTTCAGGCTGGGTGTGGTGGCTCACGCCTGTAATCCCAGCACTTTGGGAGGCCGAGGCGGGATCACGAGGTCAGGAGGTCGAGACCATCCTGGGTAACAGGTGACAACCCCGTCTCTACTAAAAATACAAAAATTTAGCTGGGCGTGGTGGCAGGTGCCTGTGGTCCCAGCTATTTGGGAGGCTGAGGCAGGAGAATGGCATCAGCCCAGGAGGCGGAGCCTGCAGCAAGCTGAGATCGCGCCACTGCACTCCAGCCTGGGCGACAGAGTGAGACTCCATCTCAAAAAAAAAAAAAAAGAATATCCAACTTCATACAAAGTGTATGTTTATTTCCTGAAATGTTTGACCTTAACCTGTTCAATAAAGCCTGTGTCCCTCAAAATCAGGGTGCAGTCTGCAGTTTTGAGTTCACAGGTCCCTGTGAATGAGGAAGCAGCACAAGGAAGGCTCTACGAGCGCTGCTAGACTGAGTAGGTTAAAATAATTTACCTAAACTGTTTTCCCTTAAGGATCAATGGCTCACACTGGCTTCAACAATAAGGAAATGCATTAGCTCATGTGGGAGGAGGTCCAGGAGTGCCTAGAATTCCAACTTCACATTAGGTCCTTATCTTAGAACTTAACCCAGCCACCCAGGACCAGAGAGGCAGGCTGGGCTAGCAGGTACACGCCATCATTACTGGTGTGGTTGGCATTCATGGAGCACATACCAGTGCCAGGCACAGAAGCAAGGTGTCACAGCAAGGGTTCTGAGGTCACACTTGTGTCCCAGGGGCTTGCTGTGTGACCCAGGACATCATTGCCCTCCCTGAAACTCAGAGCCTTATTTGTGTATCTGAAAACATGCACTGTGAGAGGGTACTGAGCAGAAACAATGTAGAGGAACACGCCTTACTGTGCCTGTCAGAGAACGAGCACGCAAACGAATGCAAGTACCCCCACCCCTGTCCATGCCAGCACCTCCAGCATAACCGCGTGTGCACAGGCCCTCAGGCTGATGACTGTCTTGTAATGGCCTAGTTGCCCCACTTTTTTTTGGTGGGCGGGAATGCGGTGAGGAGGAAATAGACAGTGGAGAAAAAGACGAAAGGGGGCTGGGCGCCGTGGCTCATGCCTGTAATCCCAGCACTTTGGGAGGCCGAGGTGGGCAGATCATGAGGTCAGGAGATCGAGACCACCCTGGCTAAGACGGTGAAACGCCGTCTCTACTAAACATACAAAAAAAATTAGCTGGGCGTGGTGGTGGGCACCTGTAGTCCCAGCTACTCGGGAGGCTGAGGCAGGAAAATGGTGTGAACCCGGGAGGCAGAGCTTGCAGTGAGCCAAGATCACACCACTGCACTCCAGCCTGGGCGACAGAGTGTGACTCTATCAGAAAAAACAAAAAAAAGGAAAGACGAAAATGGGATGGAAAGAAGGTGGTTGGGAAACAAATATGGGGAGAAGAACCTGAGAAGAAGAGGTGATGAGAGAGAGTGGGGAAAGAAGATAGTGGGAAGAAAAGATGGTTGAGCGAAGAACTTGGGGTGAGGGAGTGGGTTAGGAAGAAGGTGGGGAGGGAGTGGGGAAAGAGGACTCTGGGGAGAACTTAGGGAGAGGAGGTGGGGAAAAACGATGGCAGAGAAAAGAACTTGAGCTGCAGTGGGGGTAGACCAGCAGACCATAGGGTGAAAGGACAGATGGGAAGAGAAACAGGGACAGGGTCAGGGAGGAGAACCCCAGTTGCCTTACTTTACAGGGGAGGCCACACAGGTCTGGATGTAATTTATGTTGCGGAACAGCTTTCCTTAAAACTCAGCCTGAAAGACTGCCAAGAACTGAGGGTCTGAGATTTTATTCTTTGTAGAAGCTCACGAGGAATCCGGTAGCCGTTCCACCTAGGGGACGGCAGGCAGATTACTCACCGCGGTTGTCAGGGCCCTATCAGTTCCTTTTGCCCACCATTCCCATGACGCAGAGGCCCAGCAGGTGCAGGCACAGCTGAGAAACTCGGAGGTGAGGAGTTAGCCTGCTCTGTTGGGAGCTGGGGGGCCATTACCTCACCCCTCAGGTTTTCTGCTGCCGACACGACCTTGAGAAGTGGCCCAGGTGGAGCACGGTGGGGTTCTTGGCACATGCAGGAACATGGAGGGAGGCGTGGCTGATGGCAGGTGGCTTGCTCAAGGCCTGATGCTTTTTTGCTGAAATTGAATTTTCACGTGAATCTCCTGCTCAACCCTAATCTAACAGGCTGGGACCTTGTCCATTTGACTTTCTCACACAGCATCTAATTAAGGCTGATATTCACAGGCATGAGGCCAACTGTAAGACAGACCTCAACCCTGTCTCCACAGTCCTGGTCATTCAGGGGGAACCTGGAACTCCTGACTGGTGACCTCCCACCTGCCCCTTCAGGGGCTCCTCCCGGTGTACAAGGGTGATGGTGCCCTCCACAGCCATGGAATCAGTGCGTCCACTGTAACTGCCTCTTCTCCAGCCACGCCCTACTCACACCGGAACTTCTGTGCATGTGGAGTATGTGTGCAGTGTCCCTGCCTTGGGCCGCGTGGCTGCTGAGGAGGGTCTTGGCAGGTAATGTGCTTAGCCAGGTGGTCACCTTCAGGTCTAGCACAGGGGTTGCTGTTGCTTTTTCTCTACTTCAGGCTTTCTGGGCCACCCAACCATGGGGACAAGAGCCAAGGCACCCACATGCACCACCTGCCACTCCTGTTCCTGGCCTTCCAAAACACTGCTCACAAAGACTGACCCTGCCTCCTCCTGGGCTCTTGTCATCACCTCTTGGCCACTTCCTGGTTCATGATCAGGACAGGAGGGGAACGTCAGCCATACGGATGGTCTGAAAATTCCAGATTCTGTGCTAACCATAATGCTGTATTCTTTCCACTAATGGCAACCAGCCAAAAAGGGGCTGGGGTGCAAGCTTCATTCTGCTTCAGCACCTGGATTCTCTCTGGATTGACATGGTCCTAAGTCAGGGGCTGGCAAACTAGGCAAACCATTCGTAGCTTTTTACATTTCTGAATGGTTGGGGAGAAAATAAGAGACTTGTGACATTTGAAAACTATGTTAAAATCAAATTTGACTGTGCACAGTGTCCCTGGGCTTGGTGATGCCCATGCGTCTTCATGGAGCCTCTGGCGGCTTTCCTGCTGCAGCAGTGTTTACCACACCAACCAAATCACCTTGAACTTGGAAAATAACTTCATGCCCTCCAGCCACTGAAGGATTATTTTTCCTCTCAGCCCTTAGTGGTTTCTTTACCTAAATGTCCGGTACAACAGAGTAAGGCAGCTGGGTCAGTTCAATAGAAGTAAATCTAAAGTCCAACAATCCAGGTTAGACATTAGCCACGGAGGGAGAGGAGGAGGAGTCCTCTTTTTTTTTTTTTTTTTTTTTTTGACAGTCTCGCTCTGTCCCTCAGGCTGGAGTGCAGTGGCGTGATCTCAGCTCACTGCAAGCTCCGCCTCCTGGGTTCACGCCATTCTGCCTCAGCCTCCCGAGTAGCTGGGACTACAAGCGCCTGCTACCACCCCTGGCTAATTTTTTTGTATTTTTAGTAGATATGGGGTTTCACCGTGTTAGCCAGGATGGTCTCGATCTCCTGACCTCGTGATCCGCCCGCCTCGGCCTCCCAAAGTGCTGGGATTACAGGCGTGAGCCACCGTGCCCGGCTGAGTAGGAGTCCTAGCTGCACGATGTGGAAACACATCATGTCCATGGGGCAGCTTGCTGAGAGCCAAGGGTGTGAGCACATGACTTAAATTCAAGCTACTGCACAGCTTTGAGATCTGAGTATCACATGGAAGCATCCAGGTGGCCCCTGGCACACAGGCTGGTGGTTCTTTTGTGGAGAGGGACAGGAAGAGGGGCTGCTCATGGGGTAGTGCAGGTGCTAGAATATCCTGTTACCTGTTCACATCACACTGCACTGCAATTCGGGCTTTGGTAAGCTCATCTAAAGAGTTTCCAGGCCAGGCACGGTGGCTCATGCCTCTAATTCCAGCACTTTGAGAGGCCAAGGAAGGATCATGTGAGCCCAGGAGTTGGAAGACCGCAGTGAGCTGTGATTGCACCACTGCACGCTAGCCTGGGTGACAGAGTGAGGCCCTGTCTCCACAATATATAAATAAATAAAAACATTTTGGGTTTCTGTTTTGGAGACAATAAATTAAATCTATAACCTAGGTGTGGAATTGCTTTTTATCTCAACTATCAGAATAATCTTTCATTTATGACACTGAATTGAAACTATTTGGAGTTTTCTGGAAGCTTCACAAAGAGGAGCAGAGCAAGGGCCGAGTCCAGGCCATTTTATAAATCTCCAAGTCCCCAGTGCATGCAGCTTGACTCAGAGCCCCAGAAATGTTTGCTGAATGAATGAGTGATGCAGGTGGGGAGGCATCCAGGCTTTGGGCTCAGGACAGTGCCACAGGAGAGGGAAATCACCAGCAAGTTTCCACAGAGAACTAAGGCCAAGAAAACCAAGCGAGTAATTTCCTAGATGCAGACATCCGTTCTCTGTGCAAGGCCTTGTGCAAGCCACGGGGACAAAGATGGACAGGGCTGGCCCCTGCCCTGGAGTCCAGGTCTAATGGAGACTGACCACTGACAAGGATGGACAGGTACTCTGTATTGGAGGGGTCCAGTGGGCTCATGGGGTTGGCGCCAACCATGCCTGGCCTAAGAATGGTTTTTCAATGGAAAAAAATACTTTGTGACACATGAAATTAAAATTTCATGGCTGGGTGCGGTGGCTCATTGCTGTAAAACCAGCACTTTGGGAGGCCGAGGTGGGCAGATCACCAGAGCCCAGGAATTCAAGACCAGCCTGGGCAACATGGCAAAACCCCATCTCTACAAAAAATATGAAAATTAGCCAGGTGTGGTGTGCCTGTGAGCCCAGGAGGTTGAGGCTAGAGTGAGCCATGATTGTGCCACTGCATTCCAGACTGGATGACGGGGAGACCTTGTCTCAAAAAAAAGGAAAATTTCAATATCCATTAAAAAAATGTTATTGGAGGCCAGGCTCGGTGGCTCTTGTCTGTAATCCCAGCTGCTTCGGAGGCTGAGGCAGGAGAATTCCTTGAACCTGGGAGGCAGAGGTTGCAGTGAGTCAAGATCGCACCATTGCACACCAGCCTAGGCAACAAGAGTGAAACTCCCGTCTCAAAAAAAAGGTGGTATTGGAACACAGCCATATCCATTTGTTTACGTATCGTGTGACTGCTTTCAAGCCACCATGGCAGGGTGGACAGAAACTTCATGGCCCACAAAATCTAAAATGTTTACTCTCTGGCCCTTGTGGGAAGAGTTTGCTCACTGCTGAGTCAGAGGAAGTGGCCTCTAAGTCTGCTCCACGCTGTAGGGATCTCAAGTCCAACTGGATCATGCCTGCCCTGATTAAAACCCCACTGCTCCCCCTTGCCCCAGTGGAATGACCAAAATCCTGCGTGTGGCCTTGGGGCCAGCTGCTGTCCCTGCACTTGCTCCCTCTGTCTCTCAATCCCCTGCACTCGGGCAGTGCCAGCCCCAGTCCCCGGAATGGCCCACTCCCCTGCCTGTGTCTCATAAGCTGTCTTTTCATGGCTGTGTCTTGATTTGCCTGGGTCCCCGCTTGAGACAAGCCCAAGGGTTCACAGAGGAATTGAGGCAAACACAGATTCCCAACGAGAGACGGCGAGAGATCAGCCTGAGGACCGAGGGCAGGTCCGTGCTCTGGGCTCCACACAGGCTTTGCTAAGCAGCTGGGAGAAGCAGAAGGATGGGGCTGTCCCTAAAGCTGCTGTTCCTGCAGGGCCAGGGCCGGTGAGTGAGAAAGGCAACATGGTCCCAGCTGCCCCAGCCCCAGCCACATCCACATCTGGGGACAGAGAATGCAGGAAGTGGCTGGTCATATTCCTGATCCGATGACAGTGGTGGGGACAGTGCCTTCGGGGAGAGAGAAGGGCTGTACCTGGAACTCAGTGAGGGTGGGACAAAGCTGGATGAATGACCAGATGGCAGTACCCACAAGCATGCGCCTTAGAGGGCACCTGGGTCCCTCCCAGAGTCTACTGACCCCGCCCCCAGGTACTCCTCTGCACCCGACATGTCAGAACTGCCCATGGAGGGATGAGGAAGAAATCCAGGCTAGTGGAGGAGACAAACCAAAAACTGCAGACAAGACAAACAGCCAAGCAACCCCAGGCACTCAAAGACAAGGGGAGGTTTCTCGGCAGAAAACAGACTAGACATGCTCCAGAAGTGCTCCATGGAGGCAGGAGCAGTCAGCTGGAACCCAGCTGACCGAAAATGGCTCTGCAGAGACTGAGCCCCAAGGCCCCTCCCGGAACACAGTTATGCTGGAAGCTGCAAAGCTGGCTACGACCCCTGCACACACCTGCCCTAGAGGCACCCTGGAGAGGTCCCTGCCACCAACTCCACCCTGGTGACAGCCTCTCTGCTGGGTTCTAGCCTCCTCCCTTGCACCCCTTCACACAGCAGCCAATCACCAGATCATGTCTCTCCTCTGCTGAAAACTCTCAAAAGGGCTCCTCTGTCACTCAGAATTGAGCCAGTCCTTTAAAGTCCCTCAGGTCCTGACCTCTGTACCCTCCCCAACGTCGCCTCCCCACAACGATCTCCACCTGCTTGGCTGCAGCCAGGCGGGCCTTAAGCACGTCAGGCCTCCCCACACTGGCCGCCTGGGTCCTGTCCTCCCCCCCTTGTGCTGCTCCCCTCAGAGCGCTGTGCCCCCGGCTCCTTCAAGTCCTCGCTCAGATGTCACACCCTCAAGGAAGGTCACCCCATCAGCGCGCAGACCCCACCCTACTTGCTGCATCACGCGCCATCCTCTGACGAGCTATTCCAGTTAATTTTTATTATTTATTTTACAATGTTTCCCCTCCCCTCAGCTCCACTAGAATGTCAGCTCTGTGGGGTCAGGGATTTAAGGCAGAAGAATGAAAATGCCCAACGTAAAACACAAGATCTACAAAAGCACCTGGCTACACGGGGCCAGGCTGAGCAACTGTATGGTGTCTACAAAGGGCCTCAACCTGGCCTCACATGGCCACGCCCAGCAGCAAAGACAAATGTACAGGGAAGGGGAGGGTGTGAGGTTCAACGCCCACCTAGAGAAACATATTTTTAGCTGCTTTACTTCCAAAAAAGAAAAAAAAGACATAACTCTCTTTTTCAATTAAACAGAAAACTACACAATTACGTTCAAACACTCACTGAAGAGCCTGCCTCATGGGAAGGGCAGGGCTGTCGTGGGAAGAGTCAGCTGCACTTTGGCACCATCTCGGGTGCCTGTCCAAGCCTGACCTGAACGGGACTGGTCAACTGAGGGGTCAGTCCTGCAGTCTGCGCTCACACCTCTTCTCCAGATCTGCCATCTCCTTTAGGACCAGGGCCACGCTGTACCGCAGCTCCTGGAACTTGGCTGTGGGGACCTCGAAGCGGTATGCTGACCCATCTGAAAGCTTCAGCTGCATCAGGACGCTCGGCTGCAGGGAGCGAGCCAGGGCACTGGTGGAGATGGCTACATCCACCCGCCACCGAAAGTCAGCAACATGTGGCAGCCAGGCCCCCTGCTGCTGGGCCACGGAATCAAGGAGGGGCCGCTGGCTCCCAAATACCACGCTGGCAAAGTCCCCGACCAGGTCTTGGGGGATGCAGAGCTCCTGGAGCTGGTCCCTGAAGGTGTCAGGCTTCAGGCTGGTGGGGGGCAGACGGAGGGCCTGCTGGAGTAGCGTGTGCATGCCTGCCAGCAGGGCACCCAGCCGCTCCTCCGGCAGGTTGGCACTGACCCCAAGACGCTGCACAGCCTCTCGGCAGTCCTCCCCCTGCAGGCTGCTGACCACAAGCTTCAGCAACTTTCTGAACGTGCTCCTGTCTAGGTCCCCTAGTAGCCGGGCCATTGCTGCCACCTCTGGAGGAAGCTGGGCCCCCAAGAAACTCACTCGGCCACTGTGACTATCACCAGGATGATGCAGGTATGGAGCTGAAGCCCCCACAGCAGACATTGCTGCTGCTTCCTCCTTGATCAGCCAGCCCAGGAGGTCGGTCCCAGATGCAGATGCCTAGAGTGGGGCGGAGGGGAGAAGACCAGTGACTCTCGTGTCCTTTGGGCCAGCGAGTGAGGGTTGATATGGTCCCCATCATTAGGATGCTGACAGTGTGAACTACCAATGACAGTCAGTGCTGTGGAGGTGGCCCTAGGAGTAGGTGGCAGAGGGGTCCATGTCAGTCCCAGGAGGAGTGGAGGCCTCCCAGAGGAAGTGACATCTAAGGCATGAAGGACAAGCAAGAATTGGCAGAGAAGTGGGGGGCAGGGAGGAGGACCAGGAAACAGCACAAGTTCTCCAAGTAAATTAATAGATGAAAGAATGAACTAGGGGAAAGGTCCGGGGAACACAGGGACACGGCAGCTGGCGCCACAGACCACACTGAGACCATTTAACTATTCAACCTTGAATCCTTCACAACAGTGGGCAAGAATTACCATTCTCACCTGACAGAGAGAGGGGGGCGTAGATACGGCTCTAGGCCAGGTGCTGTGGCTCAAGCCTGAAATCTCAGCACTTTGTGAGGGTGAGGTCAGCGGATCGCTTGAGCCCAGGAGTTGGAGACCAACCAGGGCATCATAGCAAGACCCCGTTTCTACAAAAAATTAAAAAAACTAGCCAGGCGTGGTGGTGCACGTCTGTAGTCCCAGCTACTCAGAAGGCTGAGAGGACAGAGGATCCCTTGAGCCCAGGAGGTCGTGGTTGCAGTGAGGCGAAATCGAGCCACTGCACTCCAGTCTGGACAACAGGCAGATGCTGTGAGGAAGGAAGGAATGGAGGGAGGGGGGAGGGAGGGGAGAGGGAAGGGAGGGAGGGAGGAATAAAAGAAAAGTAAAAAGAAATCAAAGCTCTAAACACAACTGCCAAAGTCAAGGACTGGAGCCTAGACCTGTCTATTCAGAAGTCCCAGCTGTTTCCACCATAGCCCCCAACCCCCAGGCTGGAGGAGCTGAGCAACAGGTGGCAAGTGCGGCATCTAAAGAGGGTTCCGACGCACCTGAAGGGGCAGCGCAGCAGCACAAGCACCTGCTGTGCCGGAGGAAACGCACCTGCCCACCTCAGCACACCAGGTACTGGAGCAGAGCTCAACGGGGCACAGCTCCTGTCCTCGAGGCACTTGTCAGACCACTCTGCACAGCGCTGGGGGAGCCCAGGAGCTCCCCACGGGCTTCACGGCGCCCCATTCTCCTGAGAGTCAACGACCACCCACTGCCAACTCCACCGCCCCGCCAGCACCAGGAGCCACCCCAAAGAGCCATCCGGGAAGGCCTCTGAGCTGCCCGCTTCCGGTCACGCGGCTTGGAAGGCCGGGTTCGCACCCCGACTCGGTACCCGCGGCTCTGATGGGGACGCGGCGTCGCCCGTTCCGCGTCGCCCGTTCCGGGGCGCGGGGGCCTTGGTGCACAAAGTCAAGCTTGGCGCTAGGCCGTCGCCGCCCGCACGGTTCGCGGCCAACCTACAGGCGGGCCCTTCTCCGCGGAAAAGCCCCGCAGTATCGAGAGCTCCCGGAACGCAGCGGCGAGGCAGCCTTTCCTAGGCCCCCACACCCAGCCCGGGAGGGAGACTCCACCCGACTCCACCCCACGCTCCCGCGGCCCGAGTCGCCCCCAGCACCTGGCGCCGGCAATCCCCGGCTGATGCAGCCAAAAGCGGGCCTGGTCCCCGGAAGCGCCCCGAGAGACACTTCCGGGACGCTCTAGGAAGGCGGCAATGACCGCCCCACTGTGGTCCGCTGGCCCGAGGGGCGGAGCCGAGGCCGCGCCAGGCCCCGCCCCCTCCCCGCCTGGGGAAGTCGGGGGTCGCCGGCGGGGTCCCAGACCTCGTCTTAGACAGTTTTGTTTTTTTTTCTTTCCCCAAGGAAAAAGGAAACAGAAGGCGGTGTTGTGTTTCCGTTTCTGAGGTAGAAACTGCGGCCTGGGCCCGCGTCTCCCTCACCGCCCGCGCAGAGGAGGGTAAAGCGGAGACGCGTCCCGTGGTCGGGGGTCAGAATTCCAGTCACCTGAGGCCGAGGAGCTCGCTGGCTTTCGTCGGCGTCCGGGTGGGCGGCGGGGGAACGGCGGGACCTTGCGGATCAGCGCGGAGCGGAGCCGAGCGGGCGTCCCTGTCCCGTGTGGACGGTCTGAGCCTCCAGGGTTTTGAGAGCTGCCCGGTTTCCCCTCGGGTCGGGTGGCGTCCGGCGCGCGTGACTCGGTTCCGCTTTGGGCTGCTCTGTTGGGCCCCAGTGCAGGAGCTCGGTCCGAAACAATGGCCTCCCATACATTTTATTTAACATGTATTTTACCATAGTTAAAAATAATATGCCAAAATCATTGAATTGTACAAAATGGGTGAATTATATTGTATGTGAATTATAGCCCAATAAAGCTTTAAAAAAAAAAAACCGAAAAGAAGGGAAACAACCTAATTAAATGGGCAGAAGATTTGAGTAGACATCAAGGAAGATACAAGGTGGGTAATGGGTACATGAAGCCTTCAGCATCGTTGGCTATTAGGGAAATGCGAATGGAAGCCACAGAGAGGTGCCATTTCATACCATTAGAAGGGTTATAATAAAAATGACAGTTTGGGCGCGGTGTAATCCCAGCACTTTGGGAGGCCGAGGTGGACAGCCAGATCTCAGGAGAACTCTATCATGAGACCATCACTTAAGGGCATGGTACTAAACCATTCATGAAAAGCCACCCCCACGATCCAATCACTTCCCACCAGGCCCCACCTCCAGCATTGGGTATTACCTTTCAGCATGAGATTTGGGTGGGGACACAGATGCAAACCACAACAGCCATACAATGGAATAGTGTTCAATAATAAATAGGAGTGGAGACTTGGTGCGGTGGCTCATGCCTATAATCCCAGTACTTTATGAGGACAAGGTGGGAGGACCACTTGAGGCTAGGAGTTCAAGACCAGCCTGGGCAACATATCAAGGCTTCATTTTTACAAAATTAAAAAAAAAAAAAACAGCCAGGTGTGGTGGTGTGCCGCTATAGCAGGGGTCCCCAACCCTCAGGCTGTGGACTGCTACAGGTCAGTGGCCTGTTAGGAACTGACCTCACAGCAGGAGGTGAGGGTAACCTATAGTCCCAGCTACTTACTTGAGAGGCAGAGTGAAGACCACTTCAGTCCAGGAATTTGAGACCAGCCTGAGGAACATGGCAAGACTCCATTTCTAAAACAAAACAAGTCAAGTCTAAAAACGATGCTGAGGGAGGATTGTTTAAAGGGAATGGATCTGGGAAGTTTAGAAAGAGACTGCATCTGTAAGGTGTTATTTCTCTTTAAAATATCTGAAGCAAAAAGGTGAAGTGCTATCACTTGTGAGGTCTGGGTGGTGGTTACATGGCAGACCCACCTCCTCCTGAAGTGAGGAGAGCCAGGAACCTGGGGGTGAGTTTTGGAGACAGTTCCCACCCAAAGGCCAGAGTGCCTGGAGAACTGTCATCCTATTGTAGCAGGACGAGCCACAGACAAAACTTCTCAGACACTGGGTTAAAGAAGGAAGAGGTTTTATTTGGCCGGGAGCTTTGGCAGACTTGCGTCTTAAAAGCTGAGCGCCTTGAAAAAGAAATTACTGGCCCTTTTAAGGGCTTACAACTCTAAAGGGTCCACTTGAAAGGGTTATTATGATAGATGGGGCAAGTGTGGAGAACGTGACTGGGGGCTACATGCATCAGCTAACAGAACAGAAAGTTTGCAATGCTTTCTTATACAATGTCTGGAATTTACAGATAACACAAGTAGTTTAGGTTAGGGGTTGATATTATTATTATTATTATTATTATTATTATCCACCAGGGCCAGGTGATGGCACCAGGGTCATCTGGCTATTTATCTTGTGTTTCTTTCTAACTTTTTGTTTTCTCCCGTGTCTCCTGTCTTATAAACTAGGCAAGACAGGGGGAGAGGAGGGCAGCAGGAGAAGTGGTGGTCTCCTTCCTTACTATGACCAACATTTGTAAGTTAATTTAGCTTGAAACAATTTCAAGCTTAGATAAAAGGTTGCATGAATAGTGCACCTTCCCAGAGACCCCCATTCAAGGGTCACCGGGTGTCCCTGCAATGTCTCTGAAGGAAAAGAGCCTGTTGCCTGGCAAGAGTGGTGTCATCTTGAAGCAAAATCACTGTGGTGGCCGATGTTAGACTCCTGCATACCAAGGTCTTCACACAAGGCCTGTAGCATTGATAACCCCTCAGAAAGATGCTTACCTAACTTCCCCAGCAGTCATGAATTTTGCAATTAAGTCTAAGACACCACCAGCTGCACATGTTTTTACCAAAAAGCTTGCTATGTAAAGGATGCTTTCTGGAGGGCAGGTGCAGGGATCCACTGTCTTGTGGCTGCCTGAGATACTACTTTGTTCATAAGTTTCTATTAAATGTTTCTTTCAGAGAAACTGCGTTTGTCAGCCTCTTTTTTCAGCCTCTCAGCTCCCTTGGCCTTTGGGGGTAGGTTTGTGTGACCTGCTCACTGCGGAGCAATCCCTCAGAGCATGAGGACTCAGCCGAGGGTCACGAGTTGCACCCACTTGTCCTGTTTCTTGTCTCCTTCAATCTAGAACAGCCTCTCCATCTCCTGAACTTTCAGGACCCTGAAGTTTAACATTTATATGCAGTCCTTTTGGAAAATGTTTCTCAAATTATCATCATTCTCTTGGTCAAGGCAGTGACTGAGCCTGCCCAAATTCAAGAAGACATTGAAGACATTGCTCCTGCTCTCAAAGGGAGGGAGGCCAAAGAACCTGTGGCATCCTCAATCAGCCACAGCAGCCACCGTGATGGTAACTCAGGCAAGAAGCACCAATACCTGTGAAAGCCAGGTGTCTCCAGGGCATGAGGCTCAGGATGCTTACACAGTGTCAAAACATCACCATGCAATGTAATTATTATCAATTACAAAGGGGAATAAGGTAACTTCACAGGAGACAAACCAGGCAAACAGCACCCTGGTCAAATGATCTAAGACAAAACCACAAGTAATGGCACAAACCAATGTCATTCTCCAACTGTCAGCTGCAGTGGGAAGACATCACTGCACAGCTGCCTGAGACACTTCCACGCAAACTTCTCTCCACTTGGTGTCAAGCTTGAAGCCATCTGATGTCCCCTCCATCTTCCTGGTTACCTATTTTCTACCCCAGGCATTTCTCCAAACACGACGTTTGTATCCTTAATCCTGTCTTGGTGTCTTCTTCCTGGAGGACCCAGACCAACACAAGTGGGCCAGAAGCAGCTTGGGAAAACCGGTGATCAGATGGACTTTTGGGATTGGCCCACCCACTGTCTGCAGGTGAAGAGGGTGCTGTTCTGGTTAGGAGGTGGGGCACTGACGGTCCCTGGCACAAGGTGGTGGCTCCACTGCTAAGCTTTCCCTTGTGGTGACCTGGCAAAATGTCTCAGCAGAAGGGAGTCTGTGCAAGGGACAATGATGCAGGCATTTGAAAGGTGCAAGGATGGCCACGCAGGCCCCAGGATCCCAGAGCAAGTCTGCACCGCCCGCAGCAGAGAATAGAACACATGTCCATGGGACCCCCAAATGGCCCTGCATCCACACTTCCCAGTATGAGCTGAGCTCCGTCAGGCCTCCCCAGGCATGAAGTCAGGCAGCCCAGCAGCATCCATCAGAAGGTGGCAATGGCATGGCCAGGATGGCGTCCACGCAGGGCCAGAGCGCCAGAGTGAGCTGAGGGAGCAGGCAGCCCAGCCCACATGCCTCCCTCAGCTCAAGCCTATGGCTGCTGAGGGTTCCTGTGTGGCTAAAGGAGTTTGATTTGTAGATGGATGAGCCCAGCCCCATGTGCCTCCCTCAGCTGAAGCCTGCGGATGCACAGAGGTTCCTGCGTGGCTGAAGGAGTTTGATTTGTAGATGGATGGGTTCAGTGCATGCCACACGTAAAATGCAGCTCAAGCCTACAGCTGCAGAGGGTTCCTGTGTGGCTGAAGGAGTGCGATTTGCAGATGGATGGGCTCAGTGCATGGCACACGTGAAATGGACAGGAGCAGCTGTGTTACAGCCACTCTCAAGGGTGGGAAGGAAAACCTTCCCAGTGGGCAGAACTGCAAGCAGCATGCCCAGCCACCTCACCATCTGCAAACAGAAGTGGCCTGAGGTGAGAATGTCCAGACTTCTGGACAGTGGCCTTGTGTCCCCACCTTCTGTGGGGGCCAGAAGGAAAAGGAGCCTGCAGACCACGTCTGGGTTGAGGCAGTGGTGAACACAGAGGAGGGGCACAGAGTGGGGAGGTGTTCACACATATCAGTGCCCACCAAGGCATCCAGTACACTTGAGGCACCGAACAACCAAGTAGACAAAATAACTCACCAGTGGACACCAGTCCTCACCGTCAGCCACTCTGGAACATGAAAGGGGTGACTCTGGTGACAAAAATAAAGACTCCATATGGAAGACCTCCTTCACCCTGGGTCTCACGCTGCCGGGGCAGTAACTCATGCCTGTAATCCCAGCACATTGGGAGGCCGAGGCAGGAGAAGGAGCATGAACTCCCTTACCAGGGCCTGTCTGGCAGCTGCCACCTCTGGATGTCCAAATTTTCCATAACAGAGTTGATGCCATCATGCCCTTTCTGTCCTGGAAAGGCTGGCAGCTTGTTCTCACATGGATGGATGCCTATTTCAGGCACCAGCTGGCCTTTCCTACAGAGCCTCAGCCCACACCACTGTCTGGGGCTTAGGTTGCTTCATTCAGAGGCATGAATCCTCACACAGCAGCATCCTAATGGGACCTACTAGTACCTGTATTGTAGCAGCCAGCCTCATGCAACTCTGCACTGGCCTTCTAGAGGCTCAGCTGAAGGAGCAGCTTGGAGAAGATGCTCTGAAAGGATGGCACCATCCTTTGGGATGCCATGCATCAATTTGGATACTTTTTATGGTGCTGTGTTCCCAACAGAAAGAACACATGAGTCTGGGAAACTAAGATTTGAAGCAGGAGTGACCCAACTCACCCAGACTCTCCCATAACCTACTGGGAGATTTTGTGTTTCCTCTCTACATGGTTCTAGACTTTGTAGGGTTGGAGGTCCAGTTCCCCAGGAGCACACAGCAAAGATCCCACTGAATAAGCTACAGTTGCTACAAGGACATTTGGGATTCTCAATCCCAGGGACACACTGAGGTCCACTGTGTTGACAGTTGAGGTAATTTTAGGATGAGTAATGAACAGAAGAGAACATTTCAGCCCTGAGACCAGTTCCAGTGATGAAGACTGTAGCTAATCCGACTAACCACTTCCTTCTGAGTTTCTTTTCAGGAAGAAAGACCCATGGGAACCAGGGTTCTCTGAACTGGTAAGAATTAGAACTGGCTGGGTGTAGTAGTTCACACCTGAAATCCCAGCACTTTGGGAGGCTGAGGCAGGAGGATGGCTTGAGTCCAGGAGTTTGAGACCAGCCTGGGCAACATGGAAAACCCTGTGTCTACAAAAAATACAAAAAATTTAGCCAGGCATGGTGGCACGTGCCTGTAGTCCCAGTTACTCGGGAGGCTGAGGCGTGAGGATTACTTGAGCCTAGGAGGTGGAGGTTGCAGTGACCTGAGATCGCACCACTGCACTCCAGCCTGGGTGATGTTGGGTTTTGAAGGGAAGATAAGGGTTAAAGAATGACACACACACAGAGACAGAGGGTGGCTTAACAGCAACACAGGTATATTGCAAAAACCTGTGGAGATGGGAGACCAGCTTAGTCCCAGAGCCCATTGCCGCTTACAGGCTGGGGCAATTTATAGGCCTGGGTGGGAGGGGTCGGGGCAGGGGGTCATGGCCTGCTTCCTGGGAAAATGTTGATAATGTGTTCTTAGGATGAGGTGGTTCTGGCCCTTGTTCCGGCAGAATGTGGTGTTTCTTGCACTTTCTCCCAGCAGAATATAAGAGCCAGGCTGATTTCTCACCACCCAAACCCCTGTGGAATGTTTCATTTTGACCAAGGTCTGCGAAATGGTGGGGGACTTACAGAATTGTGCAGGTTGGACTAACATTCTTGCTTTATACTTTTTTATTTTTATTTTTTTGAGACAGAGTTTCACTCTGTCGCCCAGGCTGGAATGCAGTGGTGCAATCTCGGCTCATTGCAGCCTCTGCCTCCCGGGTTCAAGCGATTCTCCTGCCTCAGCCTCCTCAGTAGCTGGGAGTACAGGTGGCCGCCACCACACCCGGCTAATTTTTGTATTTTCAGTAGAGACGGGGTTTCACCATGTTGGCCAGGCTGGTCTCAAACTCCTGACCTCAAGTGATCTGCCTGCCTCAGCCTCCCAAACTGCTGGGATTACAGGCATGAGCCACCGTGCCTGGCTAACTTCTACTTTAATATAAAGGGAAGAGGGTGGTTGTTGATTATCTGGCTGCTTCCTGCTGAATAGTGGTGCTGTAATCAGGGTTTGGGTTTTGAAGCAGTGGGTGTCCGACTTCAGTCGCTTTCCTGGCAGCGCTGATACTGGACTTGGCTGAATGGGATGGTATCAGTGTCTTTCTGGGTGGCTGCCTGGACAAGGGAGTTCAGCCTTTGGGAGGTAAAGTGGGATATGAAGGTGAGTACACACAGGCCAACTGTTAGGAGGAAGAAAATTAGGGGCCCTAAGAAGAGGTTACCCAAGGCATCCACTTTAGGAGGGACGACCCCTGCCTCCAAGAGTTAGTGGCTTGATGTTGGATTTCTGCAGCCCTGTCTCGGAGCCTGGGGGCTGTGTCTCAAACAGTGCCATATTCCTGAACATTTAAACAGCCTCCTTCTTGGAGATACACACATGTGCGCCCCTTCTCAGTGGCTGACAGGTCTACAGCCCTTCGGTTCTGGAGAACAACTCCCACAGGGGAACCTACCTGCCTTTGGAGGCTTGTGATGGAAGTAGGCATGTCAAGAGGACTGCAGAGATCTATATATCTACATAAGGCAGCTGAGGCTGACACACCCGACCCGCCATTCTGGTGCCAAGTGAGACAGAGAGGCTTAATCCTGTTACCAGAGGAAGGAGATGTAGAGCCGGCTTAGCGTGCGGGGAGGAGGAGGAAATAGGGAGAGCCTGAATGGTTTGGTTGTTAGGCAAAATGTTAATGTTTGGAGATTGAAACACCAGGGTGTATGTTTGTACCCACCTGCCAGCAGACAAAGATAAGCTTGTTTCATACAGAAAGAAAAGCGGGGGTCGGGGGGTTGGCAGGCAAAAGTTGTAAACAAAGGTAGCGAGCTATGAGAAGATGGGGGGTGAATCCTGGACAAACGTTTTGTTCCAACTTTTTGTTTTTCCAGGTTGAATAGATGTTAACAAGGGTAACCCCTGTGAGGGCCGGATAGGGGATGTTGGTGGGGGAGGAGGTGAAGGCTGTTTTGTTTTGGAGAGAGAGAGAAATAGGTTTTCGTTAACAAGTAGCTATTGCAGTACGGGTAGGGCAAAAGGATATAGGTTGCAGCTGAGGGAATTGTGTGTGCATTTTTCCAGGGAGCGTCCTTGAGTTGGTTGCATGGAGAGCGGTGCTGGCGGAGAGGGGAGGGGTTGGTAAGAAGTGTTTTATGGAATCTAGCTTGTAACATGTTTAGATGTTAAGAGGCAAAGGAGGGTGACAGCCCTGTGTGTGACAGTATGGGTGGATTTGATGGATTGCGGGGAAAGGTGTTTATAAACAGGACAAGATTATAAACAGGTTTTGGGAATGAATTGGCAAGTAGGTGAGATGCAGGTTTATTTTGGACCAAGTTTCTGCAGTTAGGTTAACAGGAAGGGCTGTGAACTGCTGGATTTGTGTGGACAAACAAATTTGCAGTTGGAAGAAAGAGGGGAGTGTGACTGATTTAAGAGAAATGTGTGAGGCTGATGAAGGGGGCCCAACTGCCAGAGGTTGGGGGTGAGGACTTAGCATATCCCACAAAGGACAAAATGAAAAAAGGCAATTTGAGTAGGAGTGAAATTCTGAAAGGTGCCCTGTAGTCATAGCTCCTGGATTGATGTGAGGAATTCGAGTGGAGTATCCAGGGACGTGGGGAGGGAAAGATCTGAAACAAGGTATGAGATAAAAGATTTGAAATTGGAGGCAGAGAGTGTTACGGACCAGGGCCTTCTGGATAGGCAACTTCTGCACTCTTGTTAAGTGCAGTGAGGTTGGTCCTGTGAGGGAGGAAGAATAGTTTTTGCGGGGGGATAAAATTTCTGGATGTGGATCTGGAGTTTTTTTTAGTTCGGAATTGTGTATCCAGTGTGGGAAGGGTGTTAGCTTTGCTGCCGTGGGAGTAGCTAGAATAACCTGGTGAGGACCCGTCCACTTTGGTAGGAGAGGGGAGGAGGAGGGGTCTGTGATCTAGACCCAGTCCCCGCTGGTTGTAGGGACAGGGAGTGTTTTGAGGATGGACTTTCAGGTGGGGGCAAGTAAGCGTTAGTGTACTGTCTATTAGATGGTGAGTGAGGTGTAATGCTGGCCAAGTATCCCATGCAGAAGGGCGGGGAGATACAGGGAGATTTTGGAGGATAAAGGGATGTCTATACATATGTTCAAATGGGCTTACGCTGAGGGGCTTGTGAGGAATGGCTTATAAAGGCATGAGGGCCATGGGGAGTAGTAAAGTTTAGGCCATTTTAACCTCTAGGGAGAGTTTGGATAATTGTTGTTTTAGAAGGGCATTGGCCTATTCAATCTTACCTGAAGATTAGGGGCAATAAGGAATATGGAAGGCCCATTTAATGTTTAGAGCCTTTGCCAGCTGTTGGTTAACCTGTGAAATATATGTTGGCCCATTGTCTGACTGGATGAAAGAGGGGAGTCCAAACCGGGGGATAATATGGGTGAGGAGAATAGAAGCGACACTGTGCCTTTTCAGTAGTAGTAGTGGTGGTAGGAAAACCCTCTATCCATCCAATGTATCTACTATTGTCAGAAGGTTCTGGACTCATTTTACAGGGGACATGCTGGTGAAGGCGATTTCCCAGTCCTGCCCTGGCAGGTGTCCTCAGGCCTGGTGTGTGGGGAAAGGGGGTGATTTGATAGCTTTCTGAGGGGAAGTTTGAGTGCAAAGGGAACATGCCTTAGTAGTATCTTTGAGATTGGCGGCCATGGTGGGAGAATGTATATGTTTTTAAGAGCTGAAGTAGGGGGAGGCAACCAGCATGGAAATGGTTGTGCACATATAAAAGTACAGAAGGTTTTTTTTTTTTTCTCCAAGACAGAGTCTTGCTCTGTCACCCAGGCTGGAGTGCAGTGGCGCGATCTTGGCGCAATGCAACCTCCGCCTCCGGGGTTCAAGCAATTCTCTGCCTCAGCCTCCTGAGTAGCTGGGATTACAGGCGCCTGCCATCACGTCTGGCTAATTTTTGTATTTTTAGTAGAGATGGGGTTTCACCATGTTGGCCAGGCTGGTTTTGAACTCCTGACCTCAGGTGATCCTCCAGCCTCAGCCTCCCAAAGTGCTGGGATTACAGGTGTGAGCCACCATGCCCGGTCCAGAAGGTTTTAAAAATTTGGCCAAGACAATTTTAGCACTGAGGTATAACCATTTTTTCCTGAATGGCACCAGCCAGGGCAAGTGAGGTTTGTTCCTCCTGGGTATATACAGGGTATATGCTGGGAAAACTGGGCAATAATGATGGGGTTTAAGGGCTGCCTGCCGGGCTGCCTAATTTGCTAAAAGATTCCCCTTGGTGATGGCATTTGTAGTCTTCTGGTGTTCCTTACAATGGATAATGGTGGCCTGTAGTGGTAGGTTAGCTGCCTCCACCAGCTTGTGTATGAGTTTGCCATTTACTATGGGGGTTCTTTTTAGCTAGAAAACCCGTTTCCTGCCAGGTTAAGGTGTGAGAATGTAGGATGTGGCATGCATATTTGGTATTGGTGTAAATTTTTTTTTTTTTTTTCCTGTAACGGAGTCTCACTCTGTCACCCAGGCTGGAGTATGGTGGCACAATCTTGGCTCACTGCAACCCCCGCCTCCCAGGTTCAAGCAATTCTCCTGCCTCAGCCTCCTGAGTAGCTGTGACTACAGGTGCCCACCACCATGCCCAGCTAATTTTTGTATTTTTAGTAGAGACGGGGTTTCACCATGTTGGCCAGGCTGGTTTTGAACTCCTGAGCTCAGGTGATCCGCCCGTCTCGGCCTCCCAAAGTGCTGGGATTACAGGCGTGAGCCACCTCACCAGGCCAGGAATCAGTGTAAAAGTTATCCCTCTTTCCCTTTGTTAGGGTGAGCGCCCTGGTTAGGGCAACTAACTCTATCTGTTCAGAGGTAGTTCTGCCTGTTGCGAGGTAGTATGGGGTGGGAGAGCATTGGATTCTAGTTTATTTTGGCAATGATGTTGTAACCACATGGTGGACATGGCTCCTTTAAAGAGCTTCTATTAGTGAACCATGTAGTTGTTCCCTGCAAAGGGGCTTCTGAAATGTGTTGGAAGGGGGAGGAAAGGGAGTCTAAGAGGTCCAGGCAGGAGTGAGACAGCTCAGAGTCAGAGGTGTTTACAGGGAGGACAGTGGGAGGGTTGGGAGCTTTACCTTTCTGGAAGGTGATTAGAGGATTTCCTATGAATAAGGTGTGTACCTGCTGGAAGCAGGATGGTGGGAAGGATAGAAGAGACTGATGGCTCATGAGGTCCTGTAGGTTATGGGAGGATGAAATAGTAATGTGTTGGTAGAGAGTGAGTTTCTGTGCCTCTGACGCCAGCAATGTGGCCGCACCCAAGATTTTTAGGCAGGGTGGCCAGCCTTGGACGACAGAGTCTGGTTGTTTTGAGAGGTATGTGATGGCTTGTGTTTGGCAGGGCAGTTCAAGAGCAAGGCCTTATCAGAATGTACATGCAGAGTAAAGGGCCTGGTGGGGTTGGGCAGTCCCAGTTCTGGGGCCATTAAAAGGGTATTTTTTAGTTTTTTTAAAGTGTGAGTTGATGGGACAAGCTGGGTTCAGAGGCTCTAGGCTGGGCCCAAGTGAGGCCATGTAGAGAGACTTGGCCAGCAAACAGAAGTTGGGAATCCACAGCCGGAAGTATCCCATGAGGCCCAAGAAGGAGAGGAGGCCCCAGAACTGGGACTGCCCAACCCCACCAAGCCCTTTGTGTGGGGAAGGGGCAATGTCTTGAATTAGCTCCTTTTGTTGGGTTGGGATGGCCTGAGAATTAGGGGTTAGAACTCAGGTGAGTGATCTGGGTTTGGGTGAGTGACCTGGGTTTGGGCTACCTGAGTCTTTGTTGGTGAGACCCAATATCTTTACCTATGGAGGAAGTTTAAAAGCTGAGTGGTGTGTTGGATGGACAGGTTAAAGGAGGGGCTACAGAAAAGTAGGTCATTGACTTACTGGGGGAGGGTGCTAGGAGCAACGGGAAGGTCAGCTAGGTCCTTGGCAAGGGCCTGCCCAAATAGATGGGGGCTGTCCTGGAACCCCTGTGGGAGTATGGTCCACGTTAGTTGGGTGGACGTGTGGGTATTAGGATCTGACCAAGTGAAAGCAAAAATACTTTGGGAAGCTGAATTTAAGGAAATAGTGAAAAAGGCGTCCTTTAAATCCAATACAGAGAAGTGTGTGGTAGAAGAGGGACTATGGGAGAGTGGAGTATGTGGGATGAGAGTGGAGTGTTGGATGGATTGGTATTACCACCTGGTTCACAACTCAGAGATCCTGGACAAGTGGTAGGATCTTCAGAATATTAGCTTGTAAAAGTTTACAGATAATAGGTTTGAGGCCCCTGACGCTGCCTGGGTTAGGGGATATTGAGACTGATGATGGCAAACAGAGTGGTTTTGGAGGGTTATTTTAACTGGGATGTGATGTGTGGCTATTGTGGGTTTAAAAATGTTCCAAATTTCAGAATTAACAGAAGGTAACAGGGTGGATAACGAGGATGAGGGGGAGAGGGAAGCATCTGGCCACAGAGTAAAATAAAAGGAGCAGAATTGCAGGAGGCAGATTGTATGAAGGCCTGGGATTTACTTAGTATGTCCCACCCCAAGATAGGGGTAGGGCACTGAGGGATAATCAGGAAGGAGTGGGTGAAGGGGGTGTTGAATAGGTTGCATAATAGAGGACCAATCTGTTTGTGCCTAGAGGGGATTCCATCAACTCCCACAATAGAAATGAAGAGGGGTCCAGGATATTCTAATAAAACTGAGTAACTAGTCCTTGTATCCAATAGGAAAGACATGGGCTTACCAGAGACTGACCCTGGGTTCCGAGGAGGTGATAGCAGTTGGGGTGGCAGGCCCCTGGCCCCATCAGTCTTCAGTTAGAGGTGGTGAAGCGGGATGAAGAGTTTTGCTGAGCACAGTCCCACTTCCAGTGTTCCTTGATGCCACAGATGGGGCAAAGTTTTGAGGGTAGGCCTTTGCCCAGTGACTCTGTTGGCTGCACTTAAAACAGGCTTCTGGTGGAGTTTGTTGCAAGGTTGAGGATTTCTGTACATGTTGGGAACCCTGTCGAATGGCAGCTGCCAGCATCTGGCATTTAGCCTGGTCTCTTTTTAGCTTTTGGACTTTTAGTTTTTCCTCTCTATTGTTAAAGACCTTAAAGGCCACTTTGATTAAGTCTCTTTGGGAGGTCTGAGGGCTATTCTCCAGTTTTTAAAGTTTCATTAGAATGTCTGGGGCTGACTGGAAAATGAAGTGTAAATGGAGGTAGATTCTTCCCTTATTGGCATTAGGGTTCAACGTGGCATATTTAGTTATGGCCTCTGAAAGGCAGGAGAAGAAAAGAGCAGGAATGGCTTTATTTATTTATTTTTGAGATGGAGTTTTGCTCTTCTTGCCCAGGCTGGAGTGCAATGGCATGATCTCGACTCACCACAACCTCTGGCTTCTGAGTTCAAGTGATTCTCCTGCCTTAGCCTCCCGAGTAGCTGAGACTCGGACTGGCTCTCCTTGCTCCTCAAGCTTGCAGACAGCCTATTGTGGGACCTTATGTTGTGTAAGTTAATACTTATTCCCCTTTATACAGGCATGCACCACCACACCTAATTTTGTTTTTTTTTTTTACTACAGATGGAATTTCTCCATGGTGGTCAGGCTGGTCTCGAACTCCTGACCTCAGGTGATCCACTGCCTCGGCCTCCCAAAGTGCTGGGATTACAGGTGTGAGCCACCATGCCTGGCCAGGAATGGCTTTATTTATGCCAGCTAGGAGGCATATCATATGGCCTTATTTCTATCTGTCTGCAGAAGTTGCCTGATAATCCCAACTGGGGTCAGTTCTGGGGACAGTTAGGGTCCATATTGGGTTATGGGCAGCATCTTGTCTATGGGAGGGTGTCTACATGGGCCTGGGCAGCTATCCAGATGCATTTCCTGTCCTCAGGGGTGAGGGTGCAGGAGAGGATGACATATATGACATGCCAGGTTAAGGTCATAAAATTGAGTGACATACAGAAATTCCTTGAGGAAGCAGGTGGGATCCGTGCAAAAAGAGCTGAGTCTCTCTCTCTCTCTTTTTTTTTTTTGAGACGGAGTCTCGCTCTGTCCCCCAGGCTGGAGTGCAGTGGCGCGATCTCGGCTCACTGCAGGCTCCGCCTCCTGGGTTCACACCATTCTCCTGCTTCAGCCTCCCGAGTAGCTGGGACTACAGGCGCCCGCCACCACGCCCAGCTAATTTTTTATATTTTTAGTAGAGACAGAGTTTCACTGTGTTAGCCAGGATGGTCTCGATCTCCTGACCTCATGATCCACCCGCCTCGGCCTCCCAAAGTGCTGGGATTACAGGCGTGAGCCACCGCGCCCGGCTGCTGAGTCTCTTTTTAAGCTGAGAGAGGTTGACTAGGGAAAAGGGAACATGAACTCAGATTATGCCTTTTGTCCCTGTGTCCTCCTGCAAAGGGAGAACTTTGGAGGACCTTTGGCCGTGTGCCTGGTTTTTGGTGGAAGGGGGCTGGGCATGTGCCTAGTTTGTTGGCTAGGTTGAAATTAGAGGAGGAAGGTTTGTCTGGAGGAGGAGGTGTTTTTGTGGGTTTTTTGTTGTGGGGGAAGATTTGAAAAGGTGAATGGGATTGGCAGAGAGTGAGCCAGGAGCACAGATAAGCAAAGTACTTCAGATCATTTACGATTGTGTTGGAAGAAGTCTTTTAGATTATGTCAGATCTGGAAATTGAATGTTTTGGTTTTTGGCTATTGACTATCATTGTCTAGTTTACATTGGGGCTGGGCAACATTACAGAGGAAAGTAAGGTGTTCAGTTTTTTTTTTTTTTTTTTTTTTGAGACAGAGTCTCACTCGGTCACCCAGGCTGGAGTGCAGTGGCACAATCTTGGCTCACTGCAACCTCCGCCTCCCGGGTTCAAGCAATTCTCCTGCCTCAGCCTCCTGGGTAGCTGGGATTACAGATGCCGGCCACCACACCCGGCTAATTTTTGTATTTTTAGTAGAGACGGTTTCACCATATTGGCCAGGCTGGTTTTGAACTCCTGACCTTGTGATCTGCCCACCTTGGCCTCCCAAAGCATTATTACAGGTGTGAGCCACAGTGCTCAGCCAGCAAGGCGTTCAGTTTTAATGGAGTCTGCTAAGCCCTGGGCTTGGAAGTTCTGGATGAAACATCCAAGAGTGGTGTCTTGAGGAGGTTTTGAGGAGTGTTGCCCCATACTGCTGGCCAGAGGGTGAGAAATTTAGAGGAAGTACCCCAGAGGGAAGTGAATACCATGGACGGGAGTGAGTACCCTGATCCCTCCTGGGAGAAGGGACCTAGGAGAGCCAGGGCATCCCTACAGTTCTCTGCAGTCCCCAGGAGGCTGCCGTGGCCAGAGTGGTGAGCATTCTGATGGCGTCCCCTGAGAGGGCAGGCCACGGTCACCTGGTGACCAGGGAGACCTCTCACCCAATACTGGAATTTTCTGGTGAACCCCCAGAAATATGAGAGGAATCTGGAAAGGAAACAAAGGGAGACTCACCCACTAATTGGAGACGGGTGTTGGATGTGATGTCCAGCAATGGGATTGATACTTGCTGGAGCTGCCTGGAAAGGGGAAGGAAGGAAAAAGAGGATGGAGAGTTTGATCAGGATCCGGAAGTCAGCCCAGGGCCAGAGAAGAAGAGAGAATAAAGGAATGGGGCTGGGAATAGGGAGTCCACTCAGGATCTGGAAGCAGGACTGGGTCTGGTTTTTGCTGCTTGCTGCTTTCCAGGTTGCAAGAAAACATTTACACATTTAGAACCCAATCCCTATCCTGGGTTTTGGCACTAAAATGTTAGGTTTTGAAGGGAGGGCAAGGGCTAAGTACACACACACACACACACACACACACACACACACACACACACAGAGAGAGGAGAGAGTGAGAGAGAGATTGTTGCTCAACAGCAACAACACAGGTATATTGCAAAAACCTGTGGAGATGGGGGATGAGCTTAATTCCAGAGCCCATAGCTGCTTACAGGCTGGGGAAATTTATAGGTGTGATGGTTAATACTGGAGAAACGTGAAAAGGCCAGACTGGCCTACCCTCCCAGCCTACATCTTTCTCCCATGATGGATGCTTCCTGCCCTCCAATATCTGACTCCAAGTTCTTCAGTTTTGAGACTTGGACTGGCTCTCCTTGCTCCTGAAGCTTGCAGAGAGCCTATTGTGGGACTTCGTAATTGTATAATTTAATACTCCCCTTTTTATATATATTCCATTAGTTCTGTCCCTCTAGAGAACTCTAACAGAGATTTTTGTACCAGGAGTGGTTCTGGAGGAACAGAATATTAAGGATGGAGTTCTGTCATTGGTTTTGGGGTTTCTGGATTTGGTTGGTTAATATGATTAGACCCCAAAATGTTAAGGACTCTACTTCTAATAGTATGGAGAACACTGATAGTCATTGCCATAAACTGTTCAGAGAGTTATGCAAAATAAATGCATTTGACACTCCTGATTCACTGCTCATGAGAGGCAAGGAGTTTAGTGACCCTATACATAATACCTTTGACTATATGTGGAGAACCAAGGAACATGATGAAGCTGGTTGGTTTCTCCTAAGTTCAGTGGACAAAGTGATGAAAGAAAATGGTGGCTGGGCCAGGCATGGTGGCTCACGCCTGTAATCCCAGCACTTTGGCAGGCCGAAGCGGGAGGATCATGAGGTCAGGAGATCGAGGCCATCCTGGCTAACACGGTGAAACCCCATCTCTACTAAAAATACAAAAAATTAGCCAGGTGTGGTGGTGGGCGCCTGTTGTCCCAGCTACTTGGAAGGCTGAGGCAGGAGAATGGCGTGAACCCAGGAGGTGGAGCTTGCAGTGAGCTGAGTTTGCACCACTGCACTCTAGCCTGGGCGACAGAGCGAGACTCCGCCTCAAAAAAAACAAAAAACAAAAAAACAAGAAAGAAAACGATGGCTGGGCATGGTGGCTCATGCCTGTAATCCCAGCACTTTGGTAGTGTGGGCGGCAAGCCACCCAGTTGCCGAGGCAAGAGACCGAGGGCACAAGCTGTTCCAGTATAATAAAATATATAAAACAATAAGAGTTATACTAGATCTAGATCATAGACATGATTATATATGAATATCATTAATCATTAGTTTGTAGCAATTACTCTTTATTCCAATATTATAATAATCCTCACTCTATAATCATAACCTAGGAGAAACCAGGCCATACAGAGATAGGAGCTGAGGGGACATAGTGAGAAGTGACCAGAAGACATGAGTGTGAGCCTTCTGTTATGCCTGGACAGGGCCACCAGAGGGCTCCTTGGTCTAGCGGTGACGCCAGCATCTGGGAAGATGCCCACTGCCAAGCGGACTGTGGTTTAGCGGTAGCGTCAGTGCCAAGGAAAAACACCCACTGCTTAGCAGACTGGGAACGGGAGTCTCCCTTTCCCTGGGGGAGTTTAGAGAAGACTCTACTCCTTCACCTCTTGTGGAGGGCCTGACTGATGTCAGGCCCACCCACAGTTATCCAGGGGCCTGTCTCCCTGTGATGCTGTGGTTCAGTGGTCATGCTCTAGTCCGCTTTCATGTTCCATCCTGTACACCTGGCTCTGCCTTTTAGATAGCAGTAGCAAATTAGTGAAAGTACTAAAAGTCTCTGATATCAGAAATAATGGTGTAAGCTGTCTCTCTCTCTCTGCCTAGGCTTCCAGGCAGGGAAGGGCCACCTGTTCAGTGGACAGGTGACCCACATGACCTTACCAATCATTGGAGATGGCTCACACTCCTTACCCTGCCCCTTTGTCTTGTATCCAATAAATATCAGTGCAGCCTGGCATTCGGGGCCACTACTGGTCTCTGCGTCTTGGTGGTAGTGGTCCCCCGGGCCCAGGTGTCTTTTATCTCTGTCTTGTGTCTTTATTTCTATAATCTCTCATCTCTGCACACGGGGAGAAAAACCCACCGACCCTGTGGGGCTGGTCCCTACGGGTAGGCCAAGGTGGGTGGATCACCTGAGGTCAGGAGGCAGAGGTCAGGTAATTAATGGAGTTTTAGATCAGGTCCAACTTACAGTGGGTCCAGTGGGTCCCCAGATTCATCCTGTGGTCATTTTCCAAGTGCCAGGATGCATAATTGGCATAGACATACTTAGCAGCTGGCAGAACCCCAACATTGGCTCCTTGACTGGTAAAGGCTATTATGGTTGGAAATGCCAAATGGAAGCCATTAGAGCTGCCTGTACCTAGAAAAGTAGTAAATCAAAAACAATATTGAATCCCTGGAGGGAATGCAGAGATTAGTGCTACTATCAAGGACTTGAAGGACGCAGGGTGGTGATTCCCACCACCTCCCTGTTCAACTCTCCCATTTGGCCTGTGCAGAAGACAGATGGATCTTGGAGAATGACAGTGGATTATCATAAGCTTAACTAAGTGGTGACTCCAATTGCAGCTGCCGTCCCAGATGTGGTTTCATTGCTGGAGCAAATTAACACATCTCCTGGTGTTGGGAACAGGCCCCCCAAAATCTGGCCATAAACTGGCCCCAAAACTGGCCATAAACAAAATCTCTGCAGCACTGTGACATGTTCATGATGGCCATAACGCCCACGCTGGAAGGTTGCTGGTTTACAGGAATGAGGGCAAGGACGACCTGGCCCACCCAGGGTGGAAAACCGTTTAAAGGCATTCTTAAACCACAAACAATAGCATGAGTGATCTGTGCCTTAAGTACATGCTCCTGCTGCAGTTAACTAGCCCAACCTATTCCTTTAATTCGGCCCATCCCTTCATTTCCCATAAGGGATACTTTTAGTTAATATCTATAGAAACAATACTAATGACTGGCTTGCTGTTAATAAATACATGGGTAAATCTCTGTTTGGGGCTTTCAGCTCTGAAGGCTGTGAGACCCCTGATTTCCCACTTCACACCTCTATATTTCTGTGTGTATGTCTTTAATTCCTCTAGCGCTGCTGGGTTAGGGTCTCCCTGACTGAGCTGGTCTCGGCAAGTGGCGTCCATCGTGGGGGCTCGAATCCAGGTTGAAGGGTCACTGGAGCGATGGAGAACGTGGAACTAAGCTGGAGGACACCCAAGTACTCTTAAAGCCATCCCTGTGGTGAGATGGGACAAATGTGGGGTCTGGTGCGTTCTCCCTTGGAACTTTTTCACACTGATGATGAGGAGGAAGGAGAGTAAAACGAAGTAACAGAAGAGGTTACAGAGCAGGTTTATTTGCCAGCTAAATAAAGCTCAAGCGGCAAAGGAGGGAGAGGTTCATCCCTACCCTTCTGCACCCCCTCCTTATTTTGAAGAAAAAGACCCTCCAGATTTTTCTTTTCCAGAGGACATTGGGTGAAAACTAGTTGCCCCAGTGACTGTTTGAGCAACGCCTCGAGCGACTGCTCTTAGTTCTATTCAGGCAGGAATTCAGCAAGCTAGACGAGAGGGTGATTTAGAGGCTTGGCAATTCCCTGTTAGAATACATGCCCCGGATCAACAGGGAAATATTATAGCTACATTGGAGCCTTTTCCTTTTAAATTACTCAAAGAATTTAAACAAGCTATAAATCAGTATGGACCAGGTTCTCCTTTTGTAATGGGACTGTTAAAGAATGTTGCTGTTTCCAGTTGGATGATTCCTACTGACTGGGATGCTCTTACTCAAGCTTGTCTAACTCCTGCTCAGTTCTTACAATTTAAAACTTGGTGGGCAGATGAAGCTTCCATTCAGGCTGCTCACAATGCCCAGGCCCAAATTAATATAACTGCAGACTGACTTTTGGGGGTTGGCGGCTGGGCTGGTTTAGATGCACAAGTGGTCATGCAGGATGATGCCGTAGAACAGCTTAGAGGATTGTGCATTAGAGCTTGGGAAAAATCACTTCAGGTGGAGAAAAATACCCTTCCTTTAGTGCTACAAAACAGGGACCAAAAAAACCCTACATGGATTTTATAGCTCTGTTACGGGAGTCTCTTAAAAAGGCAATTGCAGATTCAACTGCTCAGGATATAGTGTTGCAGTTATTAGCTTTTGACAATGCTAATCCCAATTGCCAGGCAGCTCTGCGACCTATCAGAGGGAAAGCACATTTAGTTGATTATACCAAGGCCTGTGATGGTATTGGAGGTAATCTGCATAAGGCTACTCTGCTAGCACAGGCAATGGCAGGACTAAGAGTGGATAAAGGAAATACTCCATTTCCTGGAGCTTGTTTTAACTGTGGGAAGCATGGTCATACTAAAAAAGAATGTAGAAAAAATCAGCGAGTCAGGCCACCAGATAGGGGAAAAAAGAAAACTGCTGAGCCCAAAATATGGCCAAAATGTAAAAAAGGAAAACACTGGGCTAGTCAGTGTCACTCTAAGTTTGATAAAGATGGGAACCCAATTTCGGGAAACGCCACGAGGGGCCCGTCCCGAGCCCCATTCTAAACCAGAGCATTTGCAGCTCAGGCCATTCCCTCACCCCTGTACAATGTCTGTCCTCCACCACAGCCAGTAGTGCCACAGTAGATTTATGCTGCACAAAAGCTGTGAGCCTTCTGCGTGGGGAACCCCCACAAAAGGTCCCAACAGGAGTCTGTGGACCCTTGCCAGCAGGGATGATAGGATTACTTCTAGGCAGGTCTAGCTTAAATTTAAAAGGGGTACAAATACATACAGGAGTCATTGATTCAGATTACAATGGGGAAATTCAAATTGTTATATCTACTTCTGTTCCCTGGAAAGCAGAGCCAGGAGAGCGCATAGCACAGTTCCTCATTGTGCCATATGTGGGAATGGGAAAATGTGAAATTAAATGAACAGGAGGATTTAGAAGCACAAATAAACAAGGCAAAGCAGCTTATTGGGTAAATCAAGTTACTGATAAACGTCCTACCTGTGAAATAACTATTCAGGGAAAGAAATTTAAAGGTTTGGTAGATACAGGAGTGGACATTTCAATCATTTCTCTACAGCAGTGGCCGTTCACGTGGCCAATTCAACCTGCCCGATTTGACATAGTTGGAGTTGGTAAAGCCCCTGAAGTATATCAAAGTAGTTGTATTTTGCATTGTGAAGGGCCTGATGGACAACCTGGGACTATTCAACCAATTATAACTTCTGTACCTATACATTTATGGGGGAGAGATTTATTACAACAATGGGGAGCATAAGTTCTAATTCCAGAACAATTATATGGCCCTCAAAGTCAACATATGATGCATAAAATAGGGTATGTCTCTGGTATGGGACTAGAAAAAAAATTACAAGATTTGAAAGAAGCGCTTCAAATGGAAAGGCAAAGTTTCCGCCAAAGATTAGGATATCATTTTTGATGGTGGCCATTGTTAAGCCTCCAGAACCTATACCTTTAAAAGGGTTAACAGATAAGCCAATTTGGATAGAACAATGGTTGCTAAGCAAAGAGAAACTGGAGGCTTTAGAGAAATTAGTTACTGAACAATTAGAAAATGGGCACACAGCACCAACATTTTCCCCTTGGAATTCTCCGGTTTTCGTAATTAAGAAAAAATCAGGTAAAAGGAGAATGTTAACTAACTTAAGAGTCATCAGTTCAGTTATACAACCTATGGGACCACCACAGCCAGGGTTGCCTTCTCCTGCTATAATTCCAAAAACATTGGCCTTTAATAGTCATAGATTTAAAAGACTGTTTCTTTACTATCCCTTTAGCTGAGCAAGACTGTGAACGGTTTGCATTTACAATTCCTGCAGTAAACAACCTGCAGCCTGCTAAGCATTTTCATTGTTTTACAGATGGGTCTAGTAATGGTAAAGCTTCCTATTCTGGCTCGAAAAGTAAAGTTTTCCAGTCACTCCACACTTCAGCTCAAAAAGTGGAGCTTGTAGCTGTAATTGAGGTATTGACTGCTTTTAATATGCTTATTAATGTGATTTCTGATTCTTCATATGTGGTTCATTCCACGCAGTTAATTAAAAATGCTCAGTTATCATTTTCATACAGATAAACAACTGATGACAAAAACAAAAAAGGGGGAGAAATAGGGATTATGGGACAGCCCATACACAATTGAATCTAGCATTATTAACTTTAAATGTTTTGAGCCTGCCCAAAGGCCAGATGTTATCAGCAGCTGAACAGCATCTACAGAAACCAGCTGCAAAGACAGATGCAGAACAATTGGTTTGGTGGAGAGACCTGATAACAAAAAGTTGGGAAATAGGTAAAATAATAACTTGGGGTAGAGGTTACGTTTGTGTTTCTCCGGGCCAAAATCAACAGCCGATTTGGATACCATCAAGACACCTGAAACCTTATCATGAGCCAGATGCTGAGGAAGAGATTCTGGGAGGATCCCGAGGACCCCCCGGTTGCAGCCATGTCGAGACCGATGCTGAGGAGGACCCCAACTATCACGAGCAACACCCGCCGAACACAGCCACCCACCTGGGGACAGATGAAGAAGCTGTCACAGATGGCAGAAGAAAACCTGAGGAAAGCAGGACAGCCAGTCACAATGAGTAATTTAATGGTAGCTATGATAGTGATGATTGCCGTGAGTATTCCTTCAACAAGGGCTGACACAGAGAATAATTATACTTATCGGGCATATTTATCAATCTTCGCTGGCAATAATGCCTGGAAGTAATCACTCTATGATGCAGTTACACATGCTTTCTGATCTCAGTATTTACATTATAAATCTGCTCCTATAATTGAGGCATATCGCCCCTAAAAACCTATTCGTAAACAAAATAGAACCTGGCCAGAAATAATGAACGTACTTGTTTAGGAAGACTGCATTGCAGAACAGGCAGAGATGCTGCACAGCAATTCCTATGGAATCATTATTGATTGGTCCCCTAAGGGGATGTTTAGCTTGAATTGCACCTCTCAGTCTGTGTGCCACGGTCACACTATGTTCAGCTGATCTAAACAAAATGGTCAGATGGTAGAAATGATTAGAAGTATGGCAAGAGTTCCTATTATCTGGAACCATGGCAGTATAGTGGCACCTCAACCTCAAATGACATGGCCTGCTGTAGAAGCTAAATACAAGGATTTGTGGAAACTATTAATAGTTCTTAATAAGATCAAAATTTGGGAAAGAATAAAAAAGCATCTAGAAAGACACTCTACAAACTTGTCTTTGGATATTGCAAAATTAAAAGAACAAATATTTAAAGCATCCCAGGCACACCTGAGCTTAATGCCAAGAACTGGAGTGCTTAAAGGAGCTGCAGACAGATTAGCAACTGGTAACCCATTAAAATGGATAAAAACACTTGGAAGCTCTGTGATTTCAATGATGATTGTGCTTTTAATCTGTGTTGTTTGTCTTTGTATAGTCTGCAGATGTGGATCCTGACTCCTGCGAGAAGTAGCTCACTGTGACAAAGCTGCCTTTGCTTTTATCGATTTGCAAATCAAAGAAGGGGGACATGTTGGGAACAGGCCCCCTCCAAAATCTGGCCATAAACTGGCCCCCAAACTGGCCATAAACAAAGTCTCTGCAGCACTGTGACATGTTCATGATGGCCATAACGCCCATGCTGGAAGGTTGTGGGTTTACTGGAATGAGGGCAAGGAACACTTGGCCCACCCAGGGCAGAAAACCGCTTAAAGGCATTCTTAAACCACAAACAATAGCATGCTTTAAGTACATGCTCCTGCTGCAGATAACTAGCCCAACCCATCCCTTTATTTTGGCCCATCCCTTCATTTCCCATAAGGGATACTTTTAGTTAATCTAATATCTATAGAAACAATGCTAATGACTGGCTTGCTGTTAATAAATATGTGGGTAAACCTCTGTTTGGGGCTTTCAGCTCTGAAGGCTGTGAGACCCCTGATTTCCCACTTTACACTTCTATATTTCTGTGTGAGTGTCTTTAATTCCTCCAGCGCTGCTGGGTTAGGGTCTCCCCGACTGAGCTGGTCTCAGCATCCTGGTACCTGGTATGCAACCATTGACTTGGCAAATGCCTTTTTCTCCATTCCTGTCCATAAGGCCCATCAGAAGCAATTTGTCTTCAGCTGGCCAGGCCAGAAATATACCTTTACTGTCTTGCCTCAGGGGTATATCGACTCTCCAGCTTTGCATCATAATCTTATTCAGAGACAGCTTGATCGCTTTTTGCTTCTATAATATATCACACTGGTCCATTATATTGATGACATTATGCTGACTGGATCCAGTAAGCAAGAAGTAGCAAACACACTGGACTTACTTGTGAGACACTTGGATGCCAGAGGATGCAAAATAAATCCAACTAAAATTCAGGGAACTTCTACCTCAATAAAATTTCTAAAGGTCTAGTGGTGTTGGGCCTGTTGAAATATTCCTTCTAAGGGGAAGGATAAGTTGCTGCATTTGGCCCCTCCTACAACCAAGAAAGAAGCATAATGCCTAGTGGGGTTATTTGGGTTTTGGAGGCAACACATTCCTCATTTGGATGTGTTACCCCAGGCTACTTATCGAGTAACCCAAAAGGCTGCCAGTTTTGAATGGGATCCAGAACAGGAGAAGGCTCTGCAACAAATCCAGGCTGCTGTGCGCACTCTGCTCTGCCACTTGGACCACATGACCCAGCAGATCTAATGGTGCTTGAGACGTCAGTGGCAGATAGAGATGCTGTTTGGAGCCTTTGGCATGCCCCCATAGGTGAATCACAGTGGAGGCCTCTAGGATTTTGGAGCAAGGCCCTGCCATCTTCTGCAGATAGCTACTCTCCTTTTGAGAGACAGCTCTTGGCCTGTTACTGGGCTTTGGTGGAAACTGAATGTTTCAAGTCACCATGCTACCTGAACTATCATGAACTGGGTGCTTTCTGACCCATCTAGCCATAAAGTGGGTCATGCATAGCAGCATTCCATCATCAAATGGAAGTGGTATATACATGATCGGGCTTGAGTGGGCCCTGAAGGCACAAGAAACTTACATGAGGAAGTGGCCCAAATGCCCATGGTCTCCCCTCCTGCCACCCTGCCTTCTCTCCTGCAGCCTGCACTGATGGCCTCGTGGGGAGTTCTCTATGATCAGTTGACAGAGGAAGAGAAAACTAGGGCCTGGTTCACAGATGGTTCTGCACGATATGCAGGCACCACCTGAAAGTGGACAGCTGCAGCACTACAGCCTCTTTCTAAGACATCCTTGAAAGACAGCGGTGAAGGGAGATCTTCCCAGTGGGCAGAACTTCGAGCAGTGCACCTGGTTGTGCACTTTCTGTGGAAGGAGAAATGGCCAGATGTGTGATTATATACTGATTCATGGGCTGTAGCCAATTGTTTGGCTGGATGGTCAGGGACTTGGAAGAAGCATGATTGGAAAATTGGTGACAAACAAATTTGGGGCAGAGGTATGTGGGTGGACCTCTCTGAGTGGTCAAACACTGTGAAAATATTTGTATCTCATGTGAGTGCTGCTCACCAATGGGTGACCTCAGCAGAGGAGGATTTTAATAATCAAGTGGATAGGATGACCCATTCTGTGGACAGCACTCAGGCTCTTTCCCTCGCCACCCCTGTCATTGCCCAATGGGCCCATGAACAAAGTGGCCATTGTGGCAGGGATGGAGGTTACTCATGGGTTCAGCAACATGGACTTCCACTCACCAAAGCTGATCTGGCTACAGCCACTGCTGAGTGCCCAATTTGCCAGCAACGGAGACCAACACTGAGCTCTCAATATGGCACCATTCCTCGGGGTGATCAGTCACCTACCTGGTGGTAGGTTGATTATACTAGACCTCTTCCATCATGGAAAGGGCAGATGTTTGTCCTCACTGGAATAGACATTTACTCTGGATATGGGTTAGCCTATCCTGCAGGCAATGCTTCTGCCGAGACTACCATCTGTGGACCTATGGAATGCCTTATCATCCACCGTCATGGTATTCCACACAGCATTGCCTCTCACCAAGGCACTCACTTTATGGCTAAAGAAGTGTAGTAGTGGGCTCATGCTCATGGAATTCACTGGTTTTAGCATGTTCGCCATCACCCTGAAGCAGGTGGATTGCTAGAACAGTGGAATGGCCTTTTGAAGTCACAATTACAATGCCAACTAGGTGACACTACTTTGCAAGGCTGGGGCAAAGTTCTCCAGAAGGCCGTGTATGCTCAGAATCAGCATCCAATATATGGTACTGCTTCTCCCACAGCCAGGATTCACGGGTCCAGGAACCAAGGGGTGGAAGTGGAAGTGGCACCACTCACCATCACCCCTACTGATCCACTAGCAAAATTTTTGCTTTGTGTTCTCATGACATTACGTTCTGCTGGCCTAGAGGTCTTAGTTCCAGAGGGAGGAATGTTGCCACCAGGAGACACAACAACAATCCCATTAAACTGGAAGTTAAGATTGCCACCTGAACAATTTGGGCTCTCCTACCTTTAAGTCAACAAGCTAAGAAGGGAGTTACAGTGTTGGCTGGGGTGACTGACCCGGACCATCAAGATGAAATGAGTCTACTACTCCACAATGGAGGTACGGAAGGGTATGCATGGAATACAGGCGATCCATTAGGGCATCTCTTAGTATTACCATGCCCTGTGATTAAAGTCAATGGGAATCTATAACAGCCCATTCCAGGCAGGACTACAAATGGCCCAGACCCTTCAGGAATGAAGGTTTGGGTCACTCCACCAGGAAAAAAACCATTACCTGCTGAGGTGCTTGCTAAAGGCAAAGAGAATACAGAATTGGTAGTAGAAGAAGGTAGTCATCAATACCAGCTACGACCATGTGATCAGCTGCAGAGATGGGGACTGTAATTGTCATGAGTATTTTTCCTTTTTTGTTAAAAACATGTTTGTGTTGGCCAGGCACGGTGGCTCATGCCTGTAATCCCAGCATTTTGGGAGGCCGAGATGGACGGATCACAAGGTCAGGAGATCGAGACCATCCTGGCTAACACGGTGAAATCCCGTCTCTACTAAAAATACAAAAAATTAGCTGGGAATGGTGGCGGGCACCTGTAGTCCCAGCTACTTGGGAGGCTGAGGCAGGAGAAAGGCGTCAACCTGGGAGGCGGAGCTTGCAGTGATCTGAGATCGCGCCACTGCACTCCAGCCTAGGCAACTGAGCGAGACTACGTCTCAGAAAAAAAAAAAAGTTTGTGCATGTATACACTTGTACTAAGAATATTTTCATTTTGTTTCATTTTCCTTTATCATGTGACATAAGATTTATTGACTTCATATCAGCATTTAAGTATTGTTAACTTTATGTAATAGTATTTGGGTTGGGGATTGGTTTGTTTCCAGTTGTACAAAAGATAGTTGCATTATGTTAGGCATAATTATGACCTTAATAGTGTCTTTATTTGAAGATTATGTATGATCTCAGGAGATGTGTATGGGTTCAAGTTGACAAGGGGTGGACTTGTGATGGTTAATACTGAGTGTCAGCTTGATTGGATTGATGAATGCAAAGTATTAATCCTGGGTGTGTCTGTGAGGGTGTTGCCAAAGGATATCAACATTCGAGTCAGTGGGCTGGGGAAAGCAGACCCACCCTTAATCTGGTGGGCACCATCTAATCAGCTGCCAGTGAATATAAAGCAGGCAGAAAAACGTGAAAAGGAGACTGGCCTAGCCTCCCAGCCTACATCTTTCTTCCATGCTGGACGCTTCCTGCCCTGGAACGTCGGACTTCCAAGTTCTTCCATATATATATATATATAGCTATTAGTTCTGTGCCTCTAGAGAACCTTAATACACACTACTACCACCCAAAAGTTTCCCCCACTCCAGGGCAAGTCCAACTCCTAAACAAGAAACTCCCAGCCTCCATCACCAGCCCCTCTGTACACTGAGTGGCCGTTGGCCAGAGATTTCCCAGCCTGTTTTCTGGGAATGCCCCCTCTCTCTCAGGGATGCTTGAGGGCTGCCTGGCACATGCCAAGCCCAGTGTGCTGACATCTTCCTCCAGAGAAGGTGAGAGGTGACAGCGTGCTGGCAGCCCTCGCAGCCCTCACTTGCTCTCGGTGCCTCCTCAGCCTTGGCGCCCACTCTGGCTGTGCTTGAGGAGCCCTTCAGCCCACCGCTGCACCCTGGGAGCCCCTTTCTGGGCTGGCCAGGGCCGGAGTCGGCTCCCTCAGCTTGCAGGGAGGTGTGGAGGGAGAGGCGCAGGTGGGAACCGGGGCTGTGCACGGTGCTTGCAGGCCAGCACGAGTTCCGGGTGGGCGTGGGCTCAGCAGGCCCTGCACTCGGAGCGGCCAGCCAACCTGGAAGCCCTGGGCAGTGAGGGCCTTAGCACCTAGGCCAGCAGCTGCTGTGCTCGACTTCTCACTGGGCCTTAGCTGCCTCCCCGTGGGGCAGGGCTCGGGACCTGCAGCCTGCCATGCCTGAGCCTCCCCCCGCCCGCCAAGAGCTCCTGTGTGGCCCAAGCCTCCCTGACAAGCACCGCTCCCTGCTCCACGGTGCCCAGTCCCATCGACCACCCAAGGGCTGAGGAGTGTGGGCACATGGTGTGGGACTGGCAGGCAGATCCACCTGTGGCCCTGGTGCAGGATCCACTGGGTGAAGCCAGCTGGGCTCCTGAGTCTAGTGGGGACTTGGAGAACCTTTATGTCTAGCTAAGGGATTGTAAACACACCAATCAGCACTCTGTGTCTAGCTCAGGGTTTGTGAATGCACCAATCGTCACTCTGTATCTAGTTAATCTGGTGGGGACTTGGAGAATCTTTATGTCTAGCTAAGGGATTGTAAATACACCAATCAGCACTCTGTATCTAGCTCAAAGTTTGCAAACACACCTGTCAGCACCCTGTGTCTAGCTCAGGGTTTGTGAATGCACCAATCGGCACTTTGTATCTAGTTACTCTAGTGGGGACTTGGAGAACCTTTATGTCTAGCTAAAGGATTGTAAATACGCCAATCAGCACTCTGTATCTAGCTCAAGGTTTGTAAATGCACCAATCAGCACTCTGTGTCTAGCTCAGGGTTTGTAAATACACCAAATGACACTCTGTATCTAGCTAATCTAGTGGGGACATGGAGAACTTTTGTGTCTAACTCAGGGATTGTAAACGCACCAATCAGCACCCTGTCAAAACGGACCAATCAGCTCTCTGTAAAAGAGACCAATCGGCTCTCTGTAAAATGGACCAATCAGCAGGATATTGGTGGGGCCAGATAAGAGAATAAAAGCAGGCTGCCTGAGCCAGCAGTGGCAACCCGCTCGGGTCCCCTTCCACACCGTGGAAGCTTTGTTCTTTCGCTCTTTGCAGTAAATCTAGCTACTCCTCACTCTTTGGGTCCACACTGCCTTTATGAGCTGTGACACTCAACACGAAGGTCTGCAGCTTTACTCCTGATGCCATCGAGACCACGAACCCACTGGGAGGAACGAACAACTCCAGGTGTGCTGCCTTAAGAGCTGTAACACTGACTGCGAAGGTCTGCAGCTTCACTCCTGAGCCAGTGAGACCATGAACCCACCAGAAGGAAGAAACTCTGAACACATCCGAACATCAGAACAAACTCCAGACATGCTGCCTTTAAGAACTGTAACACTCACCGCAAGGGTCCGTGGCTTCATTCTTGAAGTCAGTGAGACCAAGAACCCACCAATTCTGGACACAAAGGGATGAGTCATACCATTGTCTCCTCACACCGGACATGGGATAGCCACAGCAGAAGCCACTTTATGGCCCAGAGAAATTCCAGGGAAAAAGGATTGTATTAATTGATAACATCATCAACAATGCATGAAAGCACACATCTCCTCATATCTGGTCATTACAGGATAATCTTTACTAACTGATTAGTGGGTAGCATGTTGTTATTTGTTTTGGGATTGGTAGACTTGCGCCTTTTCCAAGCTTCCATGGTTGTATATTCTCTTATTTGGAGTGGTCTGTTCATGTCCTATGGTCACTGATTTGTAGGAGATTTTTATGCCAAAGTTACTGATCTTTCTTCACTGCAAATACTTGTTCCAGTCATTACTTTTTTATTGGAAAGCGTCAGATTACACACAGAAATAATTTCCAGGCAGACTAAAATGTTTTCCAAAATAATAGAAAATTTGAAGAGAACCAAGTTTCAAATTCTTAGTACCTGTTAGGAGAAAAAATTTTAAAAGAAATATATATGTATTTTTTGTGACAAGGTCTCTCTCTGTTGTCCAGGCTAGAGTATGATCACAGCACACCAGTCTTGAACTCCCAATCAATCCTCCCACCTTAGCCTCCTGCGTATCTGGGACTACAGGCGCAAGCCACCACACCCAGCTAATTTTTTTTTTTTTTTTTTGTAGAGAGGGGTTTTCGCCATGTTGGTTTCGCTGGTCTCAAGGTCCTGGGCTCAAGCGATCCACCCATCTCAGCCTCCCAAAGTGCTGGGATTACAGGTGAGCCACTGCACCCAGCCAAAGAGAAGTATTTAAATACCTAAAATATACAGACTTCTGAATAAAACAAATCCAAAATAAAGGTGGAATGCTGCTGACAAATCAGGCAGAAGATAATGGTTGAGAAGACTGTTATCAGCATGTAAGTTCAGGGCCCTGGCCTTTGATGTTATATCCCAAAAAGGTAGACAGTCCACATGTTCCAGTAGGTCATGTGCCACCTCTTTCTCCTTGGAGAGGAGGAGGTGAGTGGCAAGAATATGTAGCCTGGGAATCCTCCTCAGAAAGCAGGGCACTGAAGCCCACTTCCTGGCCCCATGGACACCTGAGCCTGCATTCTCACCAGTGGATCAATGGCAGCCTGACATAGCAAGAACAGGCAGAATGATATTAAGCTCATTTTAAGACGGCAGGAAAAAAAACTATACTTTTTGGAAGGATTTCCCTGAAAACCCTAGGTTATTGGAATCCAGAATAACTTGTACTGTGTAACTTACGTTGTCCTGTGATACACAGTCTTTCTAAACAAATGTTCCTGTATATTGAATTTAATTATTCTCATCTTAATTGGAATATGACTTTGTCTTTAATGATTAGAAATTGGGGCCTGAATAGTAGTGGGCACTGAGCAGCTGCCACTGAGTCACATGCCAGCTGTGGATTCAGCTAACACGGGTTGGCAGCTTCCCTTCATAGAAGATTTAAGATAGCACCACAGTGTTCTCATTTTCTCTCAATTAATATTGAGGTGATCTCAGGTTTCTGGACTTTCATCTCAGTGATCTCATCTAGGTACCTGAGTGATCTCTTGGCTTTGCAGTAACACCTCAGTAATCACAGTTCCTCTTTCGATTGTTACCTCAGTGATCTCAGCTCCATTCTGAAGTAACTTCTCAGTGATCATAGCTTTTCCCTAAAGTAACCTCTTTCTAAAGCATCACCCCTAGTGATCTCAATCTTTCTCTGAAGAATCACCTTAGTGATTTCAGCCACCTCTGAAGTTAACACCTGTGTGATCTCAACTCCAGTGAACAACTCAGTTATTTCATCTCCTTTCTAAAGTTAACAGCTTAGTGATCTCATTTCCTTTCTGAAGAATCACATCAGCAGTCTCAGCCTCTCTTAAGTAACATCTCTGTGATCTCAGCTTCTAACACCTGAGGGATAACATCTTCGTCCTGAATAATACCTCAGTAACCTCAGCTCCTCCCTTAAGTAACATCTCATTGGTATCAGCTTTTCTCTGAAGCAGAACCTCAGTGATCTCAGCTCCTAAGTAACATCTCAGCATTCTCATCTCTTTCCAGCATGTACATCTCTTACGGATGGTAAAATATAGTGATTTCACTTCCTTTATGAAATAGCACTCAGTGACCTCCATTCTTCTAGAGTTTCACTTTAGTGATTTCAGCTTCTCTGAAGAAACACCTCTGTGATCTCAGCTTCTCTGAAGAATTACCTCAATGATCTAATCTCTAAAGTAATATCTTAGTGATCCCATTTCCGTTATTTCAGCTCCTCTGAAGTAAACCTCAGTGGTCAGAGCTACTCTGCAGTACCCATTAGTGATGTCAGTTCCTTTCAGAAGTCACACCCAGTGATCTCACCTCCTCTCTGATGAAACACCTCAGTGTACTCAGATCCTCTGAAGTAACACAAATTGTCTCACTTTCTTTCTGAAGTGACACCTCAGTGATCTCAGCTCTTCTCCAAAGAAACAGTTAAGCTCTTGTCCTCTCTGAAGTAACACCTTAGTTATTTCATCTATCCGAAACAACACCTCACAGAATGGCAACACCTCTAAAGTTAACACCTCGGTTATCTGAGCTATCTGAGGTTTCACTTCAGTGATCTCAGTCCCTCTGAAGTAACACCTCAGTATTAGTTCCTCTGGAATTTCACTTCAGTGGTTTCAGTTGCTCTGAAGTAAAACACCAGTGATGTCAGCTCCTTTCTCAAGTTAACAAATCAGTTACCAGTTCCTCTCTGGAGTTAATACCTCACTGTTGTCAGTGTCTGTACATAGAAGGGGGAACAAGCTCTTGTCTACATCGTGGTGTTTTGCTGTGGACTTAAGGGTCAATGCCTGGATGGGCACAGCAGATCATGCCTGTAATCCTAACCTTTTGGGAAGGTGAGGTGGGAGGACTGCTTCAGCCCAGGAGTTTGAGGCAGTGGTGAGCCATGATGGCACCACTGCACTCCAACCTGGTGACAGAGTAAGAACGTCTTTAAAACAAACAAACAAAAAAGGATCAATATCCTAGTGCCTATTTCCTCCCCACCAAGCTGACAGATGTTGGGGGCGGGGGCCTGGGGTGAAGACAGCCCTTCTCTATCTCAGGCACTTAACATGTTGAGAATTTCAAGTGGCTTGAATCTCATACATTTGTTTCGTTTGCAGGTGGCTGCTACTAGAAATGGTTCTGATTCGGTTTCGAGAACTGTGTCCTTGGCTGGGTGCAGTGGTGCATGCCTGTAATCCCAGCACTTTGGGAGGCCGAGGCGGGCGGATCACCTGAGGTCAGGAGTTCGAGACCAGCCTGGCCAACATGGTGAAACCTCATCTTTACTAAAAATACGAAAATTAGTCAGGCTTGGTAGCAGGTGCCTGTAATTCCAGCTACTCGGGAGGCGGAGGCAGGAGAATCGCTTGAACCTGGGAGGCGGAGGTTGCAGTGAGCCAAGATTGTGCCATTGCACTCCAGCCTGGGGAACAAGAGCAAGACTTTGTCTCAAAAAAAAAAAAAAAAAAGTATCCTTAAAACAGAACAAATAATTCTGAATACAAAATTTTAATTATGAATAAACTAGATTCATCTTCATCATAGTAATATGGCAATGGATACTAGACTCTTGAACCAGGAGTAAAAAAATGAAAAAAAAAATCCTTCAAATATAGGAATAGAAATATTAGAGATAGTAAAAAAGAGCTTTCTGAATTTGAGAAATGTATGTTTTAAATATATCTACCAAAGAACAGTATTTTCAGCATTTTTTGGGGGGAAATACCATAGATGTAAAGAGGTACCCACTTGGTGTAACAGCTATGAGGTCTGCTGAGTGTGAAGCTCCCCTCCTTTGCCTGCATAGGAATTGAGACATCCCATGGTTTCTGGGGCACAGGATCTGCAGGTCATAAGGGCAGGTTTTGAGGAAAACACCCAGTTTTGAGTTGAATTTTTACTAAAAAGTTAGGATATCCTTTCTGATCTTGAATAAAGTTAAAAGCTCCAGATAAAGTGTTTTCTAGGCCAGGCGTGTTGCCTCACGCCTGTAATCCCAATACTTTCGGAAGCCAAGGTGGGAGGATCACTTGAGGCCAGGAGTTCGAGACCAGCCTGGCCAACACAGTGAAACTCCGTCTCTACTAAAAATACAAAAACTAGCCAGGTGTGGTGGCGCATATCTACAATCCTAGTTATTTGGGAGGCTGAGGCACAAGAAAAGCTTGAACCTGGGGGGGTAGGCGGAGACTGCAGTGAGCCAAGATCATGCCACTGCACTCCAGCTTGGGCAACAGAGCAAGACTGTCTCCACACACACACACACACACACAAGTTTTTTAAATTTATGTAATTTCTCACTAATATATCTTTAGACTTTTTCCTTGTTTCATACAAAACAGGTGTTTCCACACTTAGGATTTCCATCCATTTTACATGATACTTGATGAAAATATCTTTTTATATCACTTTATCCATACAATAGTGTTTTAAGAGAATACTGAAAATAGTCCAACTTTCAAATTTTAAGTGCAATAATTAGTATGGTTAATTGATATTTAGGAAGGGCATGTAATGTTCTTAGAAAAAGAACTTTATTTGGAATGTAAGATTTTATTGGGATAATCATTCTTATGCCTTAAATTCCCTTAGTTCAAATAAACTAATGTCAAAGAAAGAATTATGGCTGTTTTTACCAAAATTCTCTACAATTGTATGATTACTCTCCAATATAACTTCAAGATGTTGAGGAAAATAAAACAGGTAGTCTCTGAAGTTTTTCCACAGAAACAGCATGCTAAGTGCTTCTTTCTGGAGTTATTTTGTGACACTGAATCGCCAAAGAAAGGCTTCCTATAGAGTTAACAGAGACTTCTCTTGGGCTGAAGGCTGCTTGTGGTTCCACATGCAGTTTCTGTGAGAATGGATTCTTATGTCAGCCATGGGTCACAACTTTCTGTGCACTTTCTGGTGCTGGATTAGGTGGCCATGCTGGTTGAAGGCACGCCCACACTCCCCACACTCGTAGGGCTTCTCACCTGTGTGGATCCGCTGGTGCTGGATGAGCACTGAGTACTGGCTGAAGGCCTTCCCACAGCTATTGCACTCATAGGGCTTCTCGCCCGTGTGGGTCCTCAGGTGCACAATCAGAGTTGCTTTCAGGCTGAAGGCTTTGCCACATTCTGTGCACTGGAAGGGCTTTTCACCTGTGTGGATTCTCTCATGCTGGATCAAAGACCGGCGTGCACTGAAGGCGTGCCCACATTCACCACACACATAGGGCTTCTCCCCAGTGTGGACTCTCTGGTGCTGGATCAGGTGTGAGTGCTGAACGAAGGCCTTCCCACATTCGTAGCATGCATAGGGCTTTTCCTCGGTGTGGATCCGCTCGTGATTCATCAGTGTGGAGCGGTGGCTGAAAGTCTTCCCACACTCACTGCACTCATAGGGCTTCTCCCCGGTGTGCACGTTGTGGTGCTGAATGAGGACTGAGCGGTCGCTGAAGGCCTTCCCACACTCGCTGCACGTGTAGGGCTTCTCCCCGGTGTGGATCCTCTGGTGCTGCAGCAGTGTCCTCTTCACACTGAAGGTTTTCCCACACTCATTGCACCTGTGAGGCTTCTCCCCGGTGTGTACCCTCTGGTGGCTCCGCAGAACAGTGCTATGGTTGAAGGCTTTCCCACACAACGGACACACATACGGCCTTTCTCCCGTGTGGATCCGCTGGTGCTGAATGAGATGTGAGAGTTGAGTGAAGGCTTTCCGACACTCAAGACATTCGTGAGGCTTCTCTCCTGTATGTATCTTGTGATGCTGAGCAAGATCTGAGCTCACTCTAAAGGCTTTTCCACACTCATTACACTCATAGGGCTTCTCACCTGTGTGAATTCTCCTGTGTTTACTAAGGACTGAGCTCTGGCTGAAGGCCTTCCCACATACACTGCACACATAGGGCTTCTCTCCCGTGTGGATACGCTGATGCTGAAGGAGGTGGGAACTCCGGCCAAAGCACTTCCCACACTCAACACACATGTAGGGCCTCTCTCCACTAGGCACTGCCTGGTGCGGAGTGAGTGGCATGCTTTGGCTTAAGACCTGAACTTCATGGTGGTCAACAGAGTTTGGACTCAGACAGAAGCTTCGCTTTGTTTCATTATTTTCTTGATCAATCCTCCCCAAGGGTGTTTTCCCCAGAATCACTGTTTGCTCTGAAATTAATGGCTTCGGACTCAAGTCTGTATTTTGACTCTCTCCCTTGGTTTCACATTCTGAAAGAACAAATCCAAAATGAAAATGTTAACACTACTCAAAACTGAAGAGCTAGTGCAACCCTGAAACTGGCCTTGCTGATGAAGGTGCAAAATCCCTCAATGCACATGTCGGTGTGAGCTAGAGAAGAACAGAACCACCATAACTGTGTCAAACAACTAGAAATCAGAAGATAATGTTACCAAACAGGAATGTGCCAAGGCGAGGTTTAAGAGAAAGGTGTAAACTCCAGTTTGAGGTCACACCCCTGTGTGGAGTACACAGAACAGCAGGGAAACAGCCCAGTGGTGCCTGAGCCCTGCCCTCCCAGGGGTCCTCATGTGGACAGAGCTGAAATGCAGGCCCACACAATGTGGGTGCCCTGTGGGGCAAACAGCAGCACTTGGCCAGGCAGGGAGAGGTGTGAGCTATTGTGAGCAAGTCGGGGGGTGCCATCTGGAGGCCAACAGACTTGTACATGAGGTAGGGGTGGTGATGCTGTCGCCTCTTTGTAGAAAATAATCTTTTTTTTTTTTTTTTTGAGAAAGAGCCTTGCTCTGTTATCCAGGCTGGAGTGCAGTGGTGCAATCTTGGTTCACTGCAACCCCCACCTCCTGGGTTCAAGCGATTCTCATGTCTGAGCCTCCTGAGTAACTGGGATTACAGACGCACACCATCATGCCTGGCTAATTTTTGTATTTTTAGTAGAGATGGGGTTTTATCGTGTCAGCCAGACTGGTCTTGAACTCTTGACTTCAAGTGATTCACCCACCTCGGCCTCCCAAAGTGCTGGGATTACAGGCATGAACCACCGTACTTGGCCATGTGGAAGATCATTTCATGTGGAGAATGCAGTGGCAGGAGGAGGGGAGGGAAGGACAAGACTGAAGGTGCAGAGGGGCATGATGGGAATCTGCTGCCAAGTTTAGGCTACAGATGAGGCCTTCAGGAGCAGAAGCACAAATGGCAGGAAAGGCAGGGGTGCAGACCCTTATGGGAGCAGGTCGAGCGCTCTACAGGCTGATTGTGTGTGAGTGGGTGGGAGGTAAGAGGTGCTGAGGACAACAGTGATATTTTTTTAGATGGAGTCTCGCTCTGTCACCCAAGCTGGAGTGCAGTGGCTACAATCACAGCCCACTGCAGCCTCAAGCTCCTTGGGGCTCATATGATCCTCCCGCCTTTGCCTCCCAAAGTGCTGGGATTACAGGCGTGAGCCATTGTGCCTGGCTCTCAACATTATTTTATTTTATTTAGTTATGCATGTTTCTGAGCTTTCTATAATTTCATGGAGCACAGTCTTCTGGAACTTGTTTTCCTGTCAGCATTATGTTTTTGAGATCCATCATGTTGTTGTACAGCAGTTAATCATTTTCACTGCAGTATATTCCATTAAGTTAAAATACCATAGTTTATTTATGTCTATTCTGTTTATGAACATAATTCTTTTTTTTGAGACGAAGTCTTACCCTGTCGCCCAGGCTGGAGTGCAATGGCACGAGCTTGGCTCACTGCAACCTCTGCCTCCCGGGTTGAAGTGATTCTCCTGCCTCAGCCTCCCCAGTGGCTGGCTAACTTTTTTGTATCTTCAGTAGAGACAGGGTTTCACCACGTTGGCCAGGATGGCCTCAAACTCCTGACTTCGTGATCTACCCACCTCGGCCTCCCAAAGTGCTGGGATTACAGGCATGAGCCACGGCGCCCGGTCCTGAATTCTTTTCGAATGTGTTTTTAAATCATGAAGCATGCTTCTGTGAAGATTCTCCTATGTTTCCTGGTGCTTACACACAAATGTCCTTGCTGTATACATATGCAAGAGTGGGAAGTGGTGAACATAGGAATTCATGTTTTCAATTTTTTTTTCCAGTTTTTTACCTCCATTCTCTCAGAATGTGATCATGTTTTCAATTTCATTGGATAATGCCAAACTTTTCCAAAGTGGCTATGTGAATTTATATCCCTATTAGCTGCCCTACATCCTCACCCACATGTTATATTGTCAGATCTTTCCATTTTTTCCATTCTGAAGGTGTAACATCATGTCACAGTGGTTTTGATTTCCACTTTACTGATGAATAATGAGGCTGAGCAGTTTTCTTATTTATTGGACCTTTGGCTTTCCTAATCTACACAGAAATTTGTGCCTACTTTTCTTTTTGGGTATTTCTGCGTCTTTTTATTCTATTCAGAGGAATTTATTTATTAAGTGTATTGACAAATTGAAACAGTGAGAATTTAACAGTTTTTTTAATGAAAAAAATTTAAATTCACTGTCTTCGGTTTAATACAATTTTTTTGAGACAGAGTTTCGTTCTTGTTGCCCAGGCTGGAGTGCAATCGCACGATCTCAGCTCACTGCAACCTCTGCCTCTCAGGTTCAAGCGATTCTCCTGCCTCAGCCTCCAAGTAGCTGGGATTATAGGCATGTGCCACCATGCCCAGATAATTTTTTGTATTTTTAGTAAAGATGGGGTTTCACCATGTTGGCCAGCCTGGTTTCAAACTCCTGACCTCAGGTGGTCCATCCGCCTCGGCCTCCCAAAGTGCTGAGATTACAGGCATGAGCCACTGCCCCCGGCCCAGTTTAATACAATTTTTAAGATATCTCATTTTAGAAAGTTACTCTATGTGGGTTTTTTTTGAGACAGGGTCTCACTCTATCACCCAGGCTGGAGTGCAGTGGTGTGATCATGGCTTACTGCAACCTCAACCTCCTGGGCTCAAGGAATCCTCCCGTCTCAGCCTCCGTGTGGCTGGGATTACAGGAATGCATCATCATGTCTGGCTAATTTTTAATTTTATTTTGTAGTGTGGGGTCTCAGTATCTTGCCTAGGCTGGCTATGTGTTTTTTAAACTGTTAGAAGTTTTAGTTCTTTCTATTTTTTTTAATGTATAAGCCTCATCTTCACGGAATAAAAGCCTATAGGCTAAAGAAATAGTTACTCATTTACCCTGAAAAGTATTATTTCTATTGTCTGAAGTTTCACCAGGTGTGGTGGCTCATGTCTGTAATCCCAGCACTTTGGGAGGGCAAGGCGGGAGGATCACTTGAGGCCAGGAGTTCGAGACCAGCTTGCGCAACATGGTGAAACCCCGTCTCTACAAAAATTAGCTGGGCATGGTGGTGTACACCTGTGGTTATAGCTACTCGCGGGAAGCTGTAGTGGGAGGATTGCTTGAGCCCAGGAGGTTGAGACTGGTGAGCCGTGATTATGCCACTGCACTCCAGCCTGGGCAACAGAGTGAGAGCCTGTCTAAAAAAAAAAAAAAAAGTTTCCTGAATGGGCGGCTTCTGACCTGATGCCAGGGTAACAAGATGGACAAGATGTCTTTAATAATAAAAACATAGGCCAGGCACAGTGGCTCATGCTGGTAATCCCAGCATGTTGGGAGGCTGAGGCAGAAGGATTGCTTGAGCCCAGGAGTTTGAGACCAGCTTGGGCAACATAGCAAGACCCTGTCTCTACACTGCACTCCAGCCTGAAAAAAAGAAAACACACACACACACTAAACTAACTGCATAAGAGATTACTCGCTCAATCATCCATGGCACGAAAGCATCATATGACTGTTTGTGAGACAGACTCAAGTTGCTGTGAAGGCCAAACTTGCCTGTACCTTGCATCCATACTGTGCAGAAGCTGGACTTCAGCCAAGAGTCACTTGCTTTTAGAATAATGGTTTCAGTTGTTAAGTATAAAGTAGGGAAGTATGTTTTAAGCATGACAGAACAAACAAAAGGAAACAAAATGATTTCACTGAAATAAATGTTTAATTATAAAAACCCAGTAATCTCTCTAGGCCTACTACGGCTCACAAGAAAAGGAAAAATGTTTTAAAAATTAAAAACACAAAAAGCCCCGCCCTGGTGTTTTGTAGCAATTGTGTGAGTTGTTTAACACGCTTCATAGCACCCTGAGTAGTCTCTACATTCTTGTAAAACATTAGTATTAACACCTTCAGAGATTGTACTGAATTAAAAAGATCAGGCATACACTTACCCCATGGACAAGATAAACTGTCTTGTTGTGTACAGGCTGTAGTGTGGTCATATTTGAGGTTGTCTGGAAAAAAAACAGCGAGTTGAAGTGACAACAAAATACTCCCTTCAAGAGTGGAAAATCCTGGCCGGGCATGGTGGCTCACGTCTGTAATCCCAGCACTTTGGGAGGCCAAGGTGAGTGGATCACTTGAGGTCAGAAGTTTGAGACCAGTCTGGCCAACATACAGTGAAACCCCATCTCTACTAAAAAACACAAAAATTAGCTGGACGTGGTGGTGCATGCCTGTAGTCTCCACTACTAGGGAAGCTGAGGCAGGAGAATTGCTTGAACCTCGGAGACAAGAGGTTGCAGTGAGCCGAGATCGCACCACTGCACTCCAGCCTGGGGGACAGGGCGAGACTCTGTCTCTCAAAAAAAAAAAAAAAAAAAAGAGTGGAAAATCCTTTCGTTGCTATTACAACATGTAATTTACTGAGTTATAAACAGCAGGGGCGGGGCTGGGCAGGTGCACACACTTATCCATCCTGAGGAACTGCCAGGACAAGACAAAGGCATATTCTACTCCTCACTTGCTCTGATGCCAGTGGCAGTGATCCAGGTTGTGGCAGGTGGCTTCTGCTTCTACGCACATCAGTAATCTAAAACTCAGTCCCATTGTCCTCTGTGGCCTGTGCTAGAGGTGAGGTGACCAGGTGCTTCCATGAAAAAACTTCTCATCTCCAACCAGCCATGCTCCCAGAGAATTTCACAGTCTCTGTGGTGTCAAATTCAAAGGGCACTCAAAGAGTTTAAGCTCTCCATCAGGCGAGTACATAGCTGGACACAAGGGAGCCCAGGACTGGTTTGGCAGTGGCGGCAAAACGCCCTCCTGTGTTTTCTTGCCTCCTACGGCTGCAGTCAGTAAGCAGAAGTTCTATGCAAGATTTCCAAGACATGATGATGTGTCTTCTTGTATACTCACTAGAAAATTAAATTCCTCTAAGGCTGGCATGTACCTTGTTCCTCTGAGGATATCTGATTTTGCAGGCCAGTAAGAGATAGACTGTAATACCTGGTGCCCTATCCACATAAAGCTACTTTAGAAATAAGGAGGAGCTTTCAAGGGGAAAACCACCACATCTGAAATGCTGAAGCTGATCAGCCAACGGAGAGGTGTTGCCCAAACTGTCCCTACTCTCCCCAAGTGGGGCACATTATGGCAGGACAGGCTGACTGAGGTTTTCCTAAGACTCAGACGTCACCTTACAGAAGTCAGAGGTTCTTTGCCTTAAGCAACCACAAACATGAACTTCAGGGTTGGACCTATGCACCATCTTTCCTTTTATAATTTTCTCCATCTAAAGGTCTTGTACATCTTTTGTTAGATTAATTCTTGGACACTTTATATTCCTGATGCTATTATAAATGTTATCTTTTAAAATATTACACCTTTGCTGGTTGCTGACAAATACAAATAAAACATTTCTGGCCAGGTGCAGTGGCTCATGCCTGTAATACCAGCACTTTGGGAGGCTGAGGCAGGTGGATCACTAGAGGTCAGGAGTTCGAGACTAGCCTGGCCAACATGGTGAAATCCTGTCTCTACTAAAAATAGAAAAATTATAGCTGGGCATGGGGGCGTGGACCTGTAATCCCAGCTATTTGAGAAGCTGAGGCATAAGAATTGCTTGAACCCAGACGGCAGAGCTTGCAATGAGCCAAGACTTGTGCCACTGCATTCCAGCCTGGGCGACAGAGCAAGACTGTCTCAAAAAAAAAAAAAAAAAAAAATTGTATCCAGCAAAACTGGTAATTTCCCTTGTGAATTTTAATCAATCATTTTCCAGGTTGACAATCACATAAACTGCAAACAATGCTTTTTTCTTTCCAATTCTTATAGCTTTGGTTTTGCCTTATTTTTATTTTTATTTTTTGAGACAGTCTCATGCTCTGTCCTCCAGGCTGGAGTGCAGTGGAGCGATCTCAGCTCACTGCAACCTCTGCCTCCCAGGTTCACGCCATGAACCCGGGAATAGCTGGGACTACAGGCCTCAGCCTCCCGAGTAGCTGGGACTACAGGTGCCCGCCACCACGCCTGGCTAATTTTTTGTATTTTTAGTAGAGACAGGGTTTCACCGTGTTAGCCAGGATGGTCTCGATCTCCTGACCTCGTGATCCGCCGGCCTCGGTCTCCCAAAGTGCTGGGATTACAGGCTTGAGCCACCACGCCCGGCTGGTATTTTATACATGGGATGCCCAGTACAACATTATATGGACATGGGGATGGCGGGCTCCTTTGTCTTGTCCTTGAGATGATACAGTGTGCTTTCAGCACTTCACCTTAAGTATCAGGTCGAGACACTTCCTTTCCATATTTAGGATGCTCTGTTATTTCCTAAATCATCAGGTAACTCTGAAAACCTGAATGTCCTATTAGGACCAAACCTGGCTAACCAGTCCCTCTGGTCAGGTACAGAATCACTGCCGCCATGCCCTAACTTCCTCTACATGGCTCTGCACATCAGCTTGTTGAAATTCACTGCTATGCTCACTTCCGGCCATGGGCTGCCACCTGATTCAGCAACCCCCAGTCCATAGACTCCTTTGCCAGATAAGGCCAGATAAGGTTTTACCCCAGGTGGAAGCCACTCCAGTCAGCGGCTCAGTATGAACTAGGTCCACAGCTTTGCTCAGGACCTGTTTAGCCCTCAGTGAGGGAGGGGCCAGCTCTCCTCACTCACCTGAGTAGTCACTCCACAGGCCCTGGCTCTTCTTAGCCCCCTTTCTGTCCAGGACCCAGGGATCTTCCCCTCGCTCCAGCTGGGAGATTATGTCAGGCTTGGATCCTGGAAGTCCTGCTCGTGGGGAAGGAAGTCTTTGTTTATACAACATTTACAGAGCCCCCTCCCCCTGCCCAAGCCACTTGTGGGGACATGAAAATGGACAGGACTGACCTTCTGCTGGAGCTGAGCACCCAGAGAGGTGATGAGAGCAAACCCCCAGGACCAGCCTGTCCCAGGCCCCGTACCATGAGAAGCCCCCACCCCAGTCCAATACACAGATACATGGACAAGGCCTGCTAAGGGGACTTACCCAATGAGACTACATTCCCATAGGTTTCCATCATCACATTTCTGTAGAGGCCCCTCTGAGCAGGGCACAGGCGATCCCATTCATCCTGGGAGAGGAGCACAGCCACATCCTCGAAGGTCAACTTGGCCTGGAATGACAGGGGCTGCTGCAGGTAAGATCAAATCCTGACCTCTGTGATGGGGAGTGGGTGCATGTGACATGTGACATGAGCAGTTGGCAATGGGGGGCTCTGTGAGCTGAGGTGGGTAATGGGAAGGGGCTGCAGAGTTCAGGGGATGCTGTGATGCTCTGGCTGCTCTCAGGAGCTCTACAGGGCATGGAAGGAACCACAGGGCTCTGGCTGGGGGCACTGCATAAGCATTGGGGACAGCTTACCTGGGGTCCTGCCGGCACTGGCAAGAGCCTGGCTGCTGCCATCACCTGGTCTCCTAGGGCCTCTGAGGATCACGGAAATTGAAGGAGCCTGTGGGGCTGAGGAAGAGGAGGGGGCAAGTGAGGGGCATGGCCTTGAGACTCTAACTTCCTGGGGGGCCCTCAGGGGATCCCTGGGCCTCATTCAGAGTCAGTGAGGGGCACACTGAGGTCAGGTGCAAGGAGCTGCTACTGTTGCAGCCTTGGTCTGCCTTGCCTCCCCCATGAACTTTGACCCTATGGTTCAGGAGCCTGTCCAGGCCCTGAACACACAGTTCCTGGGCCTGCCCAGCTAGTACTGTGCTCTCTGAACACCAGGTGCAAGGCACTTGCTGCACCCTGGTCCCGGCCCATGGTCCTGCCATACACAAGGATACCAGCTCACCAAGGCTCTGTGTGTTCTATACCTGAGGCACTCACACAAGTACCAGACTGTCCCCAAGTCATGTGGGGGATACAGGCATCAGGCCAAGCTGCTTCCCCAAACACCCTCCCAATTATGAAAGCCTTGGCCACCAGGGTGACAATAAGACTCCCTTCACCCCACCCTTAGGCAGCCCTAGGGCCCCAATGTGGCACCAGGTTCAACCAGGTATTTGAAGGGGAGGCATGAGAAGTGGTCAGTTCTGGACAAACTGAGTTAACAGTGGCCTAGGGATCTGGTCTGAGCAGCTGAAGGGAGACTTGTCATCAAGTGAGAAGGGGATGCTTGGGGTAGTGGGGCCGGTGCTGGAACGTAACAGGACAAGGTAAGCAAGGGTATCTGACACACACCCAAACGGCTGGGAAACAGGCGGAGCGGGGCAAGAGCTTTCCTGACACATTTGGTCCTGTACAGGATAGGGTTCACAGTCTTCTGGAGCATCAAAAAGAAGAGTCTGTGACAGGGATACAGAAACCAATCAGGTGACCAAAGGTGGTAGATCACTCTAGAAAAACGTGGTATAAGAAAGCAACCAACCCCCTCACATGCTTGGCTCAGATAGGCACCACAACAAACAGGGTGCTTAAGAGTGACAAAATAGGTGTCAGGGCTGGGGGCAGAAGTCAAGGGACATCATAATCCCACTGTCTACAAAACATCAGATATAGGCGGGCGCAGTGGCTCATACCTATAATCTTAGCACTTTGGGAGGGAGAGGCAGGTGCATCACCTGAGGTCAGGAGTTTGAGACCAGCCTGGCCAACATGGCGAAACCCCGTCTCTACTAAAAATACAAAAATCAGGCTGGGTGCAGTGGCTTATGCCTGTAATCCCAGCACTTTGGGAGGCCGAGGCAGGCGGATAACCCGAGGTTGGGAGTTTGAGACCAGCCATGACCAACATGGGGAAACCCCGTCTCTGCTAAAAACACAAAATTAGCCGGGTGTGGTGGTGCATGCCTGTATTCCCAGCTACTTGGGAGGCTGAGGCAAGAGAATTGCTTGAACTCGGGAGGTGGATGTTGCGATGAGCCGAGATCACGCCATTGCACTCCAGCCTGGGCAGCCAAGAGCAAAACTCCATCTCAAAACAAAAACAAAAACAAAAATCAGCTGGGTGTGGTGGCGGGTGCCTGTAATCCCAACTACTCAGGAGGCTAAGGCAGGAGAATCACTTGAACCCAGGAGGCGGAGGTTGCAGTGAGCTGAGATCATCTCAGCTGAGACTCTGTCTCAAAACAAAACAAAAAAACCACACATCAGATATATGTATATATTTGCACAGACAACTTTCAGGAAGATACACAATAAACTAACTGCCTGCCTCTGAAGAACAGGACAGGGAAACACGGTTGGAGAGAGACTGACTTTCAACCCTCCCCACCCTCCCCTGTGCTGCTGTTCTCCAAAAATGCCCATTCCCTCCAAATGTGTGTGTGAGCACATTTCTGTGTTAGCGCAATGCAACTCTAATTAGAATTCCAACAGAAGTCTTTTAAAGGAATGACTAAAACTACTTGAGAATTCATAAGAAGAATGGATGCTAGAGAATAGCCAAGAATTTAACTGGAAAGAACAGAGGGTGGTGCCTGCCTTGCCAGGAATCAGAGCCAAGGGTGGGTAGGAAGCCACTGTAATTAAACCAGCAAGTTGTCGACAGAGGAACAGATGAGGCCAGATAGGTATGTGGGAAATTGGAAGATAACAAAAATGGTACATTTTAGTTCAGCAGGAAATCAGTGGTTCCTTTAGTAGCTTGTGTGTACCCAGATGGGATACATCAATAACCAATTTTTTTGTTTGTTTTTTTTGAGACAGAGTTTCACTCCTGTTGCCCAGGCTGGAATGTAATAGCGGGATCTAGGCTCACCGCAACCTCCACCTCCTGGGTTCAAGTGATTCTCCTGTCTCAGCCTCCCAAGTAGCTGGGATTACAGGCATGCGCCACCATGCCCAGCTAATTTTTTTTGTATTTTTAGTAGAGACGGGGTTTCTCCATGTTGGTCAGGCTGATCTCGAACTTCCGACCTCAGGTGATCCACCCGCCTCGGCCTCCCAAAGTGCTGGGATTACAGGCGTGAGCCACCGTGTCCAGCCACCAATTTTTTTTTTTTTTTGAGACGAAGTCTTGGTCTGTCGCCCAGGCTGGGATGCAATGGCATGATCTTGGCTCACTGCAACCCCCGCCTCCCAGGTTCAAGCAATTCTCCTGCCTCAGCCTCCTGAGTAGCTGGGATTACAAGCACCCACCACCACACCCAGCTAATTTTTTTTATATTTTTAGTAGAGATGGGGTTTCACCATCTTGGTCAGGCTGGTCTCGAACTCCTGACCTCAGGTGATCTACCTGCCTTGGCCTCCCAAAGTGCTGGGATTACAGGTATGAGCCACTGTGCCCAGCCCAACAATAACCAATTTTGGATTAAGATGAAGACCAAGTGTGAGCATTAACAGTGGCCTCATGTGCTCCTGGTCCCCCTGTCTGACATCTGCCTACTCTCAAGGGCAGAAGTGCCTTCTCTCCTGCCCCACCATGACCCCTTCCATGGGTCACCCACCAGCGCACGGATCTGCCATTTCTTTATTTTGAAACAGAATCTTGCTCTGTCACCCAGGCTGGAGTGCAGTGGCATGTTCTCAGCTCACTGCAACCTCTGTCTCCCAGGGTCAAGCGATGCTCCTACCTTAGCCTCCTGAGTAGCTGGGACTACAGGCACCTGCCTCCATGCCCGGCTAATTTTTGTACTTTTTGTAGGTACGGGGTTTCACCATGTTGCCCAGGCTGGTCTTGAACCCCTGAGCTCAAGTGCTCTGCCCCTCTCGGCCTCCCAAAGTGCTGGAATTACAGGAGTGAGTCACTGCGCCTGGCCCTGCATGTGAATTTGACCTTTGGTGAATGCACAGCTCTGGTCCCCTGGAAACCTGCAGAGGTGGATGGTCATTCTCTCTATGGTCCAGCCACACCTGGGCTGCGACTCAATGATGAACAACCACAGGAAGTACATTCAGGGCCTCCCTAGCAGGTCTTGCAGCCAGTTCTCCTGACACAGGAGATGCTGGCTTGTATGACCACGAGGCTTTCGACTAGGCTAGCTCCTCCTCCTACCTGCATCTTGTGTTTATGCATCTCAGTACTCCCTGGATGGCTGCTGGATGATGCTGGCCAGCTTTTCCAAGAACCTGCTGCTAGGCATGGTTGTCCTGTGAGTCTGAAAAGTCAGTTGAGCCCAGTAGCTCTGGTACACTTGAGCTGGTGATCCCCCTTCCCTCTGACTCAACATTTCAATATGGGTGTCTCATAGCATCTCAGACACTTAACATCCCAAACCAAGCACCCCCTCTACCATCATTTCTACCCCCAGCTTGGTCTGCGAACCTGTACATAAGCCTCCTTCCTTCTTCACTCTCACACTTCTAATTCACCTTCCAAGCACATCTAGAACCTGACCATGTTGCCCATCTCGCCCTCCCTGCCCCATGACAACCACCCCTAGATGTTCAGCAGCTCCCAGCAGTCTGTCAGCCCAGCCCCTCCATCTACCTTCCTGTGAGAACACAGTGACTGTCCTCTGCTCCAAGGTCCTCCCAGGACCCCACTGGCTCCTATGGGCCTGCCCCAAACTTTGTGATTTTCCTCAGAGCCCTGCAGCCCTTTATCCCTTGGCCTGTGCTCCCCATCCATCTCTTAGAGACCTCTGCCCCACCCACCGCAGCAGCCTTGGCCTCACCCAGCTCTCATCCTATCCCTTTCTCCTGCACCAGCAGACCAAGAAGCAGGCCCAACAGAGTAATCAGTGGTCGACTTTTTTTTTTTTTAATTACTTCTAGGCTAATGATTACAAATTGCCAGGCAATGTACTTTTTTAAACTTTTAATTAATTTCTTAGAGACGGGGTCTCACTTTGTAGTCCAGGCTGGAGTACAGTGGCTCAATCACAGCTCAATGCAGCCTCCAACTCCTGGGCTCAGGTGATCCTCCCACTTCAGCCTCCCAAGTAGCTAGGAATACAGGTCACACCACCATGCCTGGATAATTTCTTATTTTTTTTTTTTGGTAGAGACGAGGTCTTGCTATGTTGCCCAGACTGGTCTTGAACTCCTGGGCTCAAAGGATCCTCCCTCCTTGGCCTCCGAAAGTGTCAAGATTACAGGCCTGAGCCACCACACCCGCCCCGTTTGTTGAATAAATGAATGAAGAGCAATGAGCTCACACTTTATGCCATTTGTAATAGCCAAGTACGGAGTCAGCACTTTCCACTGGCAGGCGTGGGAAAGTGGAGTTTCTCATACTCTTAAGAAGGCCACCTAGCAGTATTTAGGCGAATCAGACTGGCCCTTGGATAGTGGGTACCTTATAAGAATGGATGTGGGTGAGGGTGCAGATTCAAGGATGTTGCCGAGGCAAATGCTATGTTGGCCCTTCCACATACAAGTTACACACCTGCTAAAGAGAAAGATGTGTGGTATGTGTGTCACAAGGACCTAGGACTGGTTCACCTGCCTCACTTGGGCCAGCTGCATTGAGGCCCCACCTATAAATCCAGATGACACACTCCTCTGAAGGCCTGGAGATCATGTGGTTGGTGAGGGGAGAGCACTAAGAACAGGCTTGGCTCAGAGGAGGATGCTGCTGGATAAGGTGTTATTATCTATTTGATTAACACACAGAGGAAAAACTCCAAAGGACAATACCAGGCTGTCAACAAGTGTGTGGCAAGGAGAAGTGAAAGGGAAAGACTTTCACCTGGGGCGAGTCTTAGAAAAGCATAAACACAAAATGCAGTATCAGGTCTCTATTGAAAGATGACCATCACATATTGCTAATTAAAAAAAAATCAGCCGGGTGCAGTGGCTCATACCTGTAATCCCAGCACTTTGGGAGGCCAAGGCGGGCGGATCACAAGGTCAGGAGTTCGAGACCAGCCTGGCCAACATAGTGAAACCCTGTCTCTACTAAAAATACAAAAAATTAGCCAGGCATGGTGGCGGGCACCTGTAATCCCAGCTACTCAGGAGGCTGAGGCAAGAAAACAGCTTGAACCTGGGAGGCAGAGGTTGCAGTGAGCCAAGATTGTGCCATTGCACTCCAGCCTGCGTGACAGAGCAAGACTCTGTCTCAAAAAAAAAAATAAAAAATAAATAAATAAATAAATAAATAAATTCCTATCACAAAGTCTGATTGTATTCTGGTCATAAATGAACAAAAATGGCTGGGCATGGTGACTCACACCTATAATCCCAGTACTTTGGGAGGCCAAGGTGGGAGAATCGTTTGAGTTCAGGAGTTCAAGAACACCCTGGACCACATAGTGAGACCCTGTCTCTATAAAAAAATTTTAAAAATTAGCTAGTCTGTAGACCCAGGTACTCTGGAGGCTGAGATGGGAAGATTGCTTGAGCCCAGGAGGTCAAGGCTGCAGTAAGCTGTAACTGCACCACTACACTCCACCCTGGGCAACAGAATGAATCCCTGTCTCAAAATAAATAAATAAATATTAAAAAAATATAATATATATATGAACAAAATACATTTTAAAAGTGGTATTAACTAGTTTAAATTTTTTCCTCACTTACACTATGGCAGATAAAGGTTTCAGTTTCCTGGAACAAGCCTGTAACAGGATACCAGGCCAGGCAAACACCATGGACCTCAACCTAAACCTTGCATACTCAAGACAGGAAAACATAAGAGCTATCTGGGGTGCCAGAAACTGGCTTTTAACAAGACACTTCATCCACACTTTGCGGGATTCTGACGTCCAACTCCAAGCTTTGCTCCATGAGAACACAGTTCAGGCAGGGAAGGAGGATGATGTGGACAGTTTTTAAAAATTAAAAGACAGGCTCATGACGAGTCCTCTATAGATGCCAGGCTCCTGGGCCAGGGGCTGGGACAGGCTGGAGATCACCGCCACAGAATACTGGAAGTGGAGTTTGAGGAGCCCCCTCTTGAGGCCATGCCAACAGCTAACAAATGGGCAATAGAAAGAACACCCACTCAGGGCACTGGCTGAGCAATGATCCCTCCCACCCACTGGTTACAAAGGTGGCAGCATGAGGAGTTCATTTTTCAAACTCAAGAATTTCAATCTTGAAAATTTCCCTAAGGAGCCGGGCGTGGTGGCTCACGCCTGTAATCCCAGCACTTTGGGAGGCCGAGGTGGGCGGATCACCTGAGGTCGGGAGTTCAAGACCAGCCTGACCAATATGGAGAAACCCCGTCTCTACTAAAAATACAAAATTAGCCAGGCATGGTGGTACATGCCTGTAATCCCAGCTACTTGGGAGGCTGAGGCAGGAGAAGCGCTTGAACCTGGGAGGCGGAGGTTGCGGTGAGCCAAGATAGTGCCATTGCACTCCAGCCTGGGCAACAAGAGTGAACTCCGTCTCAAAAAAAAAAAAAAAAAAAAAAAATTTCCCTAAGGAATAATCCAAAACAAAAACAATAGCTCAATGTTATTAGCAGCAACTGGCTTTCCAGTTTTTTTTAGGTGATCAAAAGCCACATCGCAGTCGCAGTGAGACATTCCTATCACTCTTTTTGGAATTCCTGACTGTCTTGATGTGACAAAGCAGTGTACCTGTCATTCCAGAGGACCCTGCACATGGTCACACACTGGGACAGGCACATTTGGAGTCTCCTGATCTGGGGTGAGCTTCCAGGATCTCCTCCAGAGCCACTGCCTTCTCCTGCTCCTCATCATCCTCACTCCCTGGACTTTCTGCTAACAAGCACTGCTCCCTCTTCATCACCAAGGAGCCCCTACCCACTAGGGTGAAAGCACTTTGAAGAGAGGCAGCTTCTGAGCCACCTGTGAGCACAAGGCGAAACACTGCTAAACTTGACCTAATCTAAACTAACCCTAACTAACCTAAACTAACCCTAACCTGCAACCTTTCCAGAATTAATGATCAGAAATATGTATCCACTGGTCGGGCACAGTGGCTCATGCCTGTAATCCCAGCACTTTGGGAGGCCAAGGTGGGTGGATCACCTGAGGTCAGGTGCCGAGACCAGCTGGGTCGGGGAGACCCTAACCCAGCGGCACTAGGGTAATTAAAGACACAGACACACAGAAATATAGAGGTGTGAAGTGGGAAATCAGGGGTCTCACAGCCTTCAGAGGTGAGAGCCCCGAACAGAGATTTACCCACGTATTTATTAACAGCAAGCCAGTCATTAGCATTGTTTCTATAGATATTAATTTAACTAAAAGTATCCCTTATGGGAAACGAAGGGATGGGCCGAATTAAAGGAATAGGTTGGGCTAGTTAACTGTAGCAGGAGCATGTCCTTAAGGCACAGATCGCTCATGCTATTGTTTGTGGCTTAAGAATGCCTTTAAGGGGTTTTCCACCCTGGGCTGGCCAGGTGTTCCTTGCCCTCATTCTGGTAAACCCACAACCACAACCTTCCAGCGTGGGCATTATGGCCACCATGAACATTTCACAGTGCTACAGAGATTTTGTTTATGGCCAGTTTTGGGGCCAGTTTGTGGCCAGATTTTGGGGGGCTTGATCCCAACAGTCTGGAGTTCAAGACCAGACTGGGTGACATGGTGAAACCCCGTCTCTACTAAAAATACAAAAATTAGCCGGGTGTGGTGGCACATGCCTGTAATTCCAGCTCCTCCCGAGGCTGAGGCATGAGAATTGCTTGAACCCGGGAGGTGGAGTTTGCAGTGAGCCAAGATCGTGCCATTGCACTCCAGCCTAGGCAACAGAGTGAGACTCCATCTCAAAAGACAAAAAGCAAATAAACAAAAAAAAAAACAAAACAAAAAACAAACAACCAAACTGATAGCTTTCTTATATACCAGTAACACCTAGTCAGAAAATATGACGGAAAAAAAATCTATTCAACAAATAGCAACAAGAAACAAGATTAAACCTTAGAAATGCACAGGATCCCTATAAAGAAAACTGTAAAACATCAAGGAAACACTTGAGGACACTCATCTGGAAAAACATTTTTTGGGTAAGACCTCAAAAGCACAGGAACAAAAGCAAACTAGACAAACAGAATTACACCAACTAAAAAGCTTCTGTACAGGAAACAATCAGCAGAGTGAAGAAACAACATACAGAATGGGAGAAAATATTTACAAACTATCCATCCGATAAGGGATTAATAACCAGAATGCAGAAGGGAGTCAAACAATTCAATAGAAAGAAACAACTAATCTGATTTAAAAACAGGTAAATGATCTGAGTAATTTATCAAAAAAAGACAATATGACCTAAAGTATAATAAAAAAGAAAAAAGAAAAAAAAAGACAATATGTATGGCCAACGGGCATATGAAAAAAACTAAAAATAGATCCACTATATGACCCAGCAATTCCACTGCTTGTTATATACCCAAAAGAAAGGAAGTCAGTATATCAAAAAGATATCTGAACATACATGTTGACTGCAGCACTATTCACAATAGCTAAGATATGGAATCAACCGAAATGTACATCAAATAAATGGATACAGAAAATGTGGTATATGTACACAATGGAATATGATTCAACTATAAAAATAAGGAAATTATGTCATTTGCAGCAACAGGGATGGAACTGGAGGTCATTACGTTAATTGAAATAAGCCAGGTACAGAAAGACAAATATCGCATGTTTTCACTCATATGTGTGAGCTAAAAAAGTTGGTCTCATGGAGGTAGAGGGTAGAATGATGGTTACCAGAGGATGGGAAGGGTGGGAATGGGGGGAGGTATGAGATGAATAGAGGTGGGTTAATGACTACAAACATACAGTCAGATATAATGAATAAGTTCCAGTGTTTGATACCACAGTAAGATGACTATAGTTAATAATTTATTGTATATTTCAAAACAACCAGAAGAAGAGATGTGAAATGTTTCCAATACAAAAAATGATGTCTGAGGTGACAAATATCCTAATTAACCTGATTTGATCATTATACATTGTATGCTATCCTTGTATCAAAATATCACATGTATCCCATAAATGTGTATAATTATTATATTCAATAAAAAAGAACTTTAATAAAAATACAGGTATATTTTTATTATTTCATGTGGGAAGGGCTGTTCTAAGCAAAATACCAAAAGCAAAAAGCAGAGATCCATAGATCTGCAGCTTATAAATCAAAATCATATGCGCATCAAAGCTACCAGACTCCAAAAATGGACCTAAAGGCATGCAACAATTTAGTATATGACAAAAGTGGTTTTTCAAATCAATGGGAAGATCAATGGTGTTAGAAATGGCTATGATTTAGGGGAAAAAAGGAATTCCAAAAGCTGGATTCCAAACTCACCCCACAATAAAATAAATTCCAGACGTATCCAACATTTTACAAGTACCACAGAAAAACAAGAGTTTATTTTAAAAATAGTCTTGGAGTGGGGAAAGCCCTTTAAAACACAGCACAAAGCCCAAAATGCCTTAAGGCAAAATATTTGACTCTTAAAAATTTTAAATTTTCTATTTTGAAAAAGCCCAAACCAGAACCAAACACCATGATCAGAGTCAAAAGACAAATTGAGAAGAATGTTTTCAACATACATGGAAAAAAATATGAGCTGGCAAATCATAAAGAAATACAAATGGCGAAAACACAAATGAAGGGATTTCAATCTCACCAATAAACGAAAAACGTCGACCTGGCAGGAATGCAGTGACCTGTCAAGCCCAGAGGACCAGAGCCCCGTCCAGGGCGGGAATGTCAATGGCAACCTCCCACCCTTACCCACTTCGTAGAGTCCACCGGACAGAGAAACCTATGTCCAGAAGACAAGTTACGAAAAATTTACGAGTACCCACCCGGCGGAGGACGAGCGGAGCGCCCCCTGCCGCCCCTGGTGTTAGTCAAACGACACCAGCTTCCCTTTGATGACAGAAAAAAGGGTGTGCGCGCGTGCCTAGAGCTCTAGCGGCATTCAAAAATTCTGAAACTGTTCACAGTTCCTGCCTCTTCATACACTGGCAGAGTGTTGGGGGGGATGACTTTTATATATTTCTGACATGCCTGCATTAGAAGAAGTATTGCATATTATTTTCAATTTTAAAATTAAGCCAATAAACAAGAAAAATATTTGCTGTGTTGGAAAGAGTTGGGCTCATTCATTAAAACAGGGCTCTGACACAGTAACAGAAAAGACAGCATCGACAGCAAAATGGGGAGAGGATAAGACACCAGGCAAGTAGCACACTCGACCAACTGCTGAGACGAAAGCAGCTCGTTTTCGTCTTGACGCGGGAAGACTTTTTACAGCTAAATAAAGTGGCGCTCCCGGTGCGCCGCCGGGGTCTTCATGGGGCTCCTCAGGATGTGCATAAAACAGGAAAAACCTCCATTTTTATATTTTGGGGAAGCTCCCCACCCCTTTCCGGGCCCATCCCAGGGGACACTAGACCCCGAGGAGCGCGGCAAGAAGAGTGGCCCGGGGGTCCGGACTGCGCCCCTAGGACTCCGGCCATCCCGGCCCTAGGCAGGGCGCCCGGTAGAAAGCGCGCGGGAGGGCACGAGGGGGAGGAACGCCGGAGATCTGAGGAGATCCAAGGTGGGAGGGACGCCGGTCTGAGGGGGCCCAAGGGGGGAGGGGCGGGGAAGGGACCGAGGCCGTCCGAGGCGGACGGGGGTGCGAGAGGGCCTGAGGGGGTCCAAGGCCGGGCGAGGGGAAGGGTGGGAACCCCGAACGGGGGAGAGGGCGCGGCCTTGGCCCTGAGGAGGAGGCCGCCGCGCGTCCGTGAGGGGAGGGGACCAGCGTAAACGCAGGAGGCAGTGCGTGCTCGCGGGGAAGAGTCCACGATTCGTGTGGAGGACGCACCGGCTCGGGTGTCCGTGATGGGAGAGGGTCCTGGCCGGCTACGACACGCGCCCCCCACTCACCGTCAGCGCCGCAGCCTCACGCGCGAAGGAACGGCATCCCGCAGCACCTTCAGACAAAGGGCTGCCCCGCCCCGTCTGCGCAGCCGCCAATCCCTGGGGGCTCCTGCCCCTCAGTTCCCGCCTCCACAGACGAGTTCGCCAATCCTGGAGGGCAACGCATGTTTACGTCATTTGGCCCGCCTGCCCGCCCGAAGCCTTCCCCGGTGACCGACTGCAGGGAGCGCTCAGTAGCCACCGAGAGCCAGACCTCCGCGATCCCTAGAGGGGCCGAACAGCTGTGGGCAATGGGCCCGGCCGGCTCCCCGGCCGCACTTCCGGGCGCGGGGGCTACAGCCCACCGCCGAACCTTACCCGCTCTCAGTTCCGGTTCCCGAGCTTGTGCCGTCGTCGCCCTGCGGAGGACACCTCTGCCGGCCCTGCAGTCTCTCCTCGACTTGCGCTGGCTTCAGCCGTCCTGGAACTCGAGCCCATTCCCCCCTCCGAGCCTTTGCCCTTGCGGTTCCCGCTGCTGGAAACGATCTTGCCCTCAGCCGCCTGGCTGGTCCCTGCGCCGCTGCAGTGCGAATGTCGCCTTCTCAGGGGCCCTTTTTCTTCCTTCGTTGCAACACTGGAGTCCTCTTGTTTGATGACTTGCGTGAGGTTATTCTTCCCACTTAGGAGGCTGAGTGCTGCGAGGTCCGAGGCGCAGCCCCTCTTCGCTGTGTCCGGCCCGGCGTGCTCCCGACAGGGGGCGTCACTGAACGGCGACCGCCTCCGTCGCCCACTCGGCCCTGGTGTTTGCTTTTTGGTGTGTTTACACCGCGCACCTTGGGGAGAGGGGCAGGCCTTAACGAGGGCGCGGGCCACACCCGTGTGGAGGCTTCGGGCACAGCCCAGGACCTGACAGCCGCGGCAGGGAGGGTGGGGCTGGTTTGGAGCGGTGTCAGGGGAGGGGAAGGCTGGCGCCTAGTCCACCTTCCGCTGGCCCCATTCCCGAAGGTCAGGTCCGCGTCGTCCGTTGAGTGCGTGGCCGGGCCCAGACTCTCAAGAGGCTTCTCCACAGGGCGGGGCTGGGGGCGGCGGGGAAGGCTTAAGGTTGGGGGGTGGGCTTGAAGCGAGTGCCCGGCCCGCGCTGTGGGAAGCGGAGGCCGCGAGGATGTGGCGATAATTCCGTAATTGCCACGCACCAGGCAAATGCCAAGTCTGTGCTACGCTTCAGCGAGCTTAACAGCAGCCCTTGCGGGCAGGAGTTCGTACTTCACGGAGCTTCCATCCACCACGCGCGTTTCGAGCAATGGGCCTGTTCCCTGGCGCACTAGAAGCCAATACTATGGCACCAGTTTTTGAGAAAAGAAGGCTTTATTATTTCAAGGTCGACGGCCAAGGAGACCGGAGGCACAGCTCAAATGTGTCTCCCACATGTGGGCTTAGGTCAAACTCCATGGGTTAGGGAGGACAGGTTGGCACAAAGAAGTGCTGGCGGGCAGGTTTCTATAGGAGGGCTTTAAACTTGGCCATTTATGGTAAGGTGTGGAATGGCAGGTTTCAGCACCACATCTTCCAGGATGATGGACCCTTTCTTTCTGAAAGCGTTCCGCCCCTCAAGCTCCGGTCATGTCCCCGTCTTCTTGGCTCCACAGGGAGGAAACGTTGGTTCCGAGTTATGATTTTCCTCCTTTGTGCATGTCCAGGTTACATGACTTTCACTTTTAGCTCTGCTATGCCTCCTGTTACCAACAGAATAGGGTCAGTTTGGGCCAGTCTTGTGGTTACACCACAGTGTCACAGGATTTCCTCTGCCAAAGGGCTGTGAAGCTCAGGACCAAGGTAATCGAAATTGGATTGTTCTGGATTGTTTTAGCAGTTGACAGGGATCAAGCTCTGTCCCAGCAACCTTGATCCCAACAGAGAACTGATGCTCCTAGGACCTTCATCTCAGACCTCAGTGCATCCTGGTTTTTGTTGTTCTCCCACTTCCACAACTTTATTTTGCAAATGTACATACATTCATAAAGGTTGAAAGAATAATACAATGAATACCTCCATGCCCTTCACTTAGATTTAGCAGCTGACATCCTCTCTAGCACGTCCCTTCTGTGTCTCTGTCACTCTTTTTCCTTCAACAGCACAATGTTTATTAAGTGCTTGTGGGCTAAGCATTAAGTGCCGGGGCTACATCAGTGAACAAGCAAGTGCCTAACAAATCCATGTCTTTCTGGACCATACATGTGAATGGAGACAGGCAATACGCAGAATAAATGTAGGAATTACAGGGTGTGTCCAGAGATGGTGAGGACTACAGAAGGTCTGGGTAGGTGCCATTGTGTCTGCTGGTTCATCTCGGCGACATGAGGCAGCAGCTGCCCCCTCTTCCTCTGGCTCCTTCAGCTCCAAGACTAAAGGCTCCAGCTTCTCCTATAGGGCAACAAAGGGGTTTCAGCCCATCCTGGGCTCAGCTTGAGGTCACAGACCTCAGCTTGTCCTTACTCTCCTCACTTTACATCCATCTTCTCTTCCCAACTGTCTGCCCTGTTCCAGCATCACATGCAAAGACAACAGCCTTACAGGAACTGTTAACTATGTACCACAATGGTGTGAGGCACAATCCCTGCAACAAATCGTATATGATATATGTAATATATATACACACAATTTACGTATCGTTCATGAGTATACAGTTTACTTTTTTAATTTTTTATCTTTTTTTTGAGATCGAGTTTCGCTGTTGTCACCCAGGCTGGAGTGCAATGGCATGATCTCATGTCACTGCAACCTCTGCCTCCTGGGTTCAAGCCATTCTCCTACCTCAGCCTCCTGAGTAGCTGGGATTACAGGCGCCTGCCATCATGCCCAGCTAATTTTTGTATTTTTAGTAGAGACGGCGTTTCGTCATGTTTTGACACCAATTGTTTTGGAGAAACTCAAACTGTTTTTTTTTCTGCTCTCACACTGCCACAAGTGGGATTCAAACCCACACCTACCTTAGGAGACCAGAAAATTGTTTCAGAAAAACTCTCAAACCCTATTTTTCCTCTGCTCTCATACTAACAACACAAAAGACTTATGTAGCCCCCAAATATATGGGGATTTCTCCTCATCAGCAAGCAAGTAATTCTACTGGGTGTCTTCCAGTTCAGCTCCTTCACTGTCTACCTGGAGATAGTGCCAGATCCCACAGGATGAGGGCTCAGTTCCTGACTCCCCAATCCCCGAAAGGAGTCACAGCCTGGGCCTCCAGAACTGATTGACTTCCTTCAAGTTGGGGTTTCCATGACTCCCTCTTTGGGTTTGATTTGCTAGAGCAGCTCACAGAACTCAGGAAAACCCTTATGTTTGCCAGTTTATAATGAAGGATATTACAAAGGATACAAATAAAGAGATGTGTAGGGCAAGGCATGGGGAGAGGGGTGCCGAACCTCCGTGCCTTTGCCAGGCACACAACCCTCCAGGAACCTCCATGTGTTCAGCTATCCAGAAGCTCTACAAACTCAGTCCTCTTGGGTTTTCATGGAAGCTTCATGACATCAATATTTTTTCCACTAGGCTATGAGGTGAGACCCTCTCTGGAATGATGGTCTTATGACCCACAATCAGAAAGGTAGGGGAAGATTAGGGTCCTGTGGGCAGGAGGTCAGAGAAATTTTGTTCCCTGAAGCCTAATGTATCCAATGTTATAACAAATGACTGTAACAAGGGCTATGGCAGTTATGAGCCAGAAACCATACGTGTGTGTGTGTGTGTGTGTGTGTGTGTGTGTGTATGGAAAGAGAAAGACCAGAAGTGCTATCTGGAAACTATTCTTTCGAGGTTGTGTTCACATTTTTTTTTAACCAATTTAACATATTACTGTCTCACTTAAGATTGGCATTGACTGTGCAACAGAAACCCGATTACAGTGGCTGAATCAAATAGGTGTTTGTTTGTTTTTTTAATGAGTCAATTTTTCTAGGAATACGGAGCCCATCCAGGGCCACACAATGCCACCAGGCCTCTAGGCTCCCCCTTTATTTTCCATTGGCCATCTTAATAAGCAGCTTTCATTTTTTTTTTTTTTTTTTGCCTCATGATTGCAAGAAGACTGCTTCATCACTAGAATCACATCCAGATTCCAGGCAGAATGAGAAAAAACAAAAGACAAAAGCAAATGTATGCTCAGTCAACCACACGTGTTTCAGAACTGCACCCTGTTTCAGAACTGTTTCAGAACTGCACCCTGTGACTTTTACTTATACCTTTTTGGCCTAAAGTGTGTTACAAGACCAGTTCTAGCTCCAAGGGTGACTAGGTAAAGATAGTTTTTCAGCTGGGTAAAGTGCCATGTTTAAGATTAAAAATTGCCAAAAATCGGGCCGAGCACGATGGCTCATGCCTGTAATCTCAGCACTTTGGGAGGCCGAGGCGAACGGATCACGAGGTCAGGAGATCAAGACCATCCTGGCTAACACTGTGAAACCCCATCTCTACTAAAAAAAAATACAAAAAATTAGCCAGGCATGGTGGCAGGCACCTGTAGTCCCAGCTACTTGGGAGGCCGAGGCAGGAGAATGGCGTCAACCCAGGAGGCAGAGCTTGCAGTGACATGAGATCGCGCCACTGCACTCCAGCCTGGGCGACAGAGCGAGACTCCATCTCAAAAAAAAGAAAAAAAAAATTGCCAAAAATCCCTGATAGTGTTTTTTTGATGCAACCTGAGAACTTACAGGTAATCAATTTGACGCCAGATAGGTGATAAAGAGTAAACTTAAAAATCAATTTAAAAGTCATATCCTCAGATCTGATTTCATTAACTATCATTCAGTTTATCCTCAACCTAATTAATATGTACAACTGAGGATATTTAGAAATACTCTGTTCAGAGAAGATAAACATTTCTTATGGGGAAATATACCATAAGGCTGATAATACATTGATCTTTAAAAATATATTTGACTGCTATATCCTTACTGCTGTATTTTTGTTGCTTTATTGAGGTATACATTGCACAGACAATAAATTGAACATACTTTAAGTATAGTTTGATGAAAATGTTGACATAAGTAGGTGCCTGTCAAACTATCCCCACAATTAAGATACTAAACAGGTCTATCAGCCCCAAATGCCCCCATCCCTGGGTCTGCTTTCTGTCACTCTCAGTTTGTACTTTGTATGATATTACATAATCATAGAAGTTATATTATTTTGGAGTATGGGTGGGTCTGGCCTCTTTCACTCAGCATAGTTATTTTGAGATTTAGCCATTTGCTGCATATATCAATAGTTTGTTCCTTTAAATTGTTGGGCAATACTCCATTGTATGTATGTACCACAATTTTTTAACCCATTCACCAGACATTGGACATGGGTTGTTTCCATTTTTTAGCTACAGACATTTGTATGTAAGTTTTTGTGTGTATCTATGTTTCCTTCTTTCTTCTTTCCTTTTTCTTTTTTCTTTCTTTTTCCCTCCCTCCCTCCCTCTTTTCTCTCTCTCTCTTCTTTGAGACGGAAGCTCACTCTGTTGTCCAGGCAGGAGTGCAGTGGCATGATCCAGGCTCATTGCAACCTCTGCCTCCTGGGTTCAAGCAATTCTTCTGCCTCAGTCAACTGAGTAGCTGGGATTACAGGCAGGCGCCGCCACACCAGGCTAATTTTTGTAGTTTCAGTAGGGATGGGGTTTCACCATATTGGCCAGGCTGGTCTCGAACTCCTGACCTCAAGTGATTCACCTGCCTCTGCCCCACAAAGTGCTGGGATTACAGGTGTGAGCCACTGCGCCCGGCCTGTTTTTGTTTTAAAGAAACTGTCAACCTCTTTCTAAAGTGTTTTTCACCACTTTACCCCCCTCGAGCAGTATGTGGCAGTTGCTCCACATACTTGCCTACCCTTAGTATTGTCAATCTGTACAAAATTAGCCATGCTGGTGGAAGTACAGTGGCATCTCATTGTGTTTTTCTTCTTTTGAGATGGAGTCTTGCTCTGCCGCCCAGGCTGGAGTGCCTTGGCATGATCTCGGCTCACTGCAACCTCTGCCTCCCGGGTTCAAGTGATTCTCCTGCCTCAGCCCCTCAACTAACTGGGATTACAGGCGCGCACCACCACACCCAGCTAATTTTTGTATTTTCAGTAGAGACAGGGTTTCACCGTGTTGGCCAGGCTGGTGGTGAACTCCTGACTTCAAGTGATCCGTCTGTCTTGGCCTCCCAAAGTTCTGGGATTACAGGCATGAACCACCGTGCCCAGCCTCATTGTGGTTTTTATTTGCATTTCTTTAATGCTTAATGGTGCTGAGGGTCTTTTCATGTGCTTGTTTGCTGTGTATGTATATTCTTTGGTGAAGTAGCTGTTTACATTTTTTGCCCGTTTTAAATAGTCATTTGTCTTATTGAGTTATGAGTTCTTTATAGGATTGGATACCGGTCCTACGTTGCAAATATATGTTTTGCAAATATTTTCTCACAGTTGTGCCTTTTCATTTCATTTTGAGGAGCAAAAGTTTTAAATTTCGATAAAGGAATTAACGGATTTCTTTCCTTCAAAGTTCATACTTTTTGTTTCTTATTTAGTAAATTCTTGGGTGGGCACAGTGGCTCACACCTGTCATCTCAGCACTTTGTGAGGCCAAGGTGGGCAGATCGCTTAAGCCCAGGAGTTCAAGACCAGCCTGAGGAACATGGTGACAAAAAATACAAAAGTTAGCTGGGCATGGTGACACATACGTGTAGTCCCAGCTACTAGGGAGGTTGAGGTGGGAGTGAACCCAGGAAGTCAAGGCTGCAGTGAGCCATGATCACACCACTGCACTCCAGCCTGAGTGACAGAATGAGACCCTATCTCAAAAAATAATAATAGCCTGGGTGCAGTGGCTAATGCCTGTTATCCCAGCACTTTGGGAGGCCAAGGTGGGAAGATCACTTGAGGTCAAGAGTTCAAGACCAGCGTGGCCAACATGGCGAAACCCCGTCTCTACTAAAAATACAAAAAGTAGCTGGGCATGGTGGTGGATACCTGTAATCCCAACTACTCGGGAGGCTGAGGCAGGGAGAATCACTTGAACCTGGGAGGTGGAGGCTGCTTGTTCACTGATATAGCCCCGGCACTTAGTGTTTAGCACACAAGCACTCAATAAAACTAATAATAATAAAATTAATTAATTCTTGCCAAGTCAAGGTCTCTAAGGCTTTCTGTTATGTTTTTTTCCCTTTTTTTTTTTTTTTTAGATGGAGTCTCGCTCTGTTGCCCAGGCTGGAGTGCAGTGGCGTGATCTCGGCTCACTGCAACCTCCACCTCCTGGGTTCAAGCGATTCTCCTGCCTCAGCCTCCTGAGTAGCTGGGACTACAGGCGCCCACCACCACACCTGGCTAATTTTTAGTAGAGATGGGGTTTCACCATGTTGGTCAGGCTGGCCATGAACTCCTGACTTTGTGATCCACCCGCCTCAGCCTCCCAAAGTGCTGGGATTACAGGCGTGAACCACGGTGCCCGACCTCCTATGTTTTCTTCTTCTAAGTTTTATACATTTAGTTGATGATACATTTTGAGTCGATTTTTATACATTGTATGAGGTAAGGACTGGAGTTCATTTGTTGGTATATTGTTACTCAGTAGTTTCAACATTTGTTGAAAATGATACCCTAATCTTTTTTTTTTTTTTTGAAACGGAGTCTCGCTCTGTCACCCAGGCTGGAGTGCAGTGGCGCGATCTTGGCTCACTGTAAGCTCCACCTCCCTGGTTCACGCCATTCTCCTGCCTCAGCCTCCGAAAAATATGGAACGCTTCACGAATTTGAGTGTCATCCTAATCTTTTTTAGACAGGGTTTTGCTCTGTTGTCCAGGCTGGAGTGCAGTGGTGCCATCATGGCTCACTGTATACTTAACCTCCTGGACTCAAGCAATCTTCCTGCCTCAGCCTCCAAAGCTGTTGGGACCACAGGAGTGTGCCACCACACCAGGCTAATTAAAAAAAATTTTTGTGTGGAGACAGGGTTTCCCTATGTGGCCCAGGCTGGTCTTGAACTCCTAGGCTCAAGTGGTCCTGCTACTTTGGCCTCCCAAAGTGCTGGGATTACAGGTATGAACCACCCCCACTTGACAACTCTGATCTTAAAATAATCTTTTGTATATTATTTTATATGTGCTAGCTGTAATATAAGTTATAAATATTTTTCTCAGTTTGTCGTTTTTTTACTTTATGTTGGTTTTGGTCATGTAAAAAAATTTCATGTGGTTAAATTTATCGATATTTTCTCTTTTGTTTCTTGATTTTGAGTAATAGTAAAAATTTCCCTCTCAGTTTCTAGAATAATTTATTCATGTTTTCATTTAGTACTTGTTTGGTTTTGTTTCTTTACATTTACCTCTCTGTTCCATTTGCAGTTTATTCTGCTACACGGTGTGAAGGATGGATCTAATTTTATCTTCCAAATGGCTAGCTGGTTATTCCAATACCCACATATGACATTTATCCTTAACCCATCATTTGCTTATATCAAATTTCCGTAGGGGAGCAGTCTCCACAGTTGATGTTCTGACATTTGGAACTGCTCAGAGCTTAGCCCATGGGCAGAGAAAACTCTGCACATAGAAGAAGCCACATGGGGTCTCTGGGGATCACGGTGCTCCCCACCCCTCCCCACACACAACAGGGGCCAGTGGTGACTGTGGTTCTTGCCCCTCAAGCCTTAGGCGAGTGGTCCAGCTGAAATTTGCCCAGTAAAGGCCCTATTTTACCCCAGGCCCTGGAGCTTTTTTTGGAGGGTTCTGTTGGACTCAACAATGACACATAAAGCAGCACAGCTCAGAGCACATGCTGGCCAGCCGGCAGAGAGCTGGTGAATGAATATGCTGAGGCAATGGAAGCCACACCACTGGGTGGGGTGGTCATCACCCAGACATCTGCTGACAGTGCCGACTGTGTGCTTACCTGCAGACTCAGATGACCCATCCACAATTTTGAGACTGATGATGTCACACAAACACATACACCCCAAGGGGGGTGTGAAAAGGTTTATTTTATACATAATTGAGGGCAGCAGCAAGGCTTCCCAGGCAGGTCCAAAATGGCTTGAGACAGCAAGGAAAGGAGGCTGGACTGGGTTTTTATTGTGGTTGGGAGTGGGACTGATGGGAGAGTCCCCACATACAGGCAGGGACTTGTGTGGTTCAAATCTTCTGGTGTCACCAAAGAGGGAGCACCCAGGCTTTCTTACCAGTTTCCCCAGATGTGAGCACAAAGGAAAGAGGGAGGGTGAGACTTAAACACTGACAATTACCAAACATCAAAAAATGGCCCCAGATTGCTCATTATGCCACGTGAGAAGCATGTTTTGCAGTGAGCAGGTCTATGCAAATCTACCGCCAAAGGCAGAGAGAGATGAGAGGTCAAAGAAAGAGGCTGATAAGTCCAGTTTCCCAGAAGAAAACATTTAACAGGGACTTAGAAACAGAAGCAAAGTCTTAGGCAGCTTTGAGATGATGGATCCTGCACCTGCCCTCCAAAAAGTAGCTTTTTTGGTAAAACATGTAAACATGTGCAGCTGGTTATGTCTCAGACTTTCCTGCAAAACTTGTGACCAATGGGGAGGTTAGATAAGCATCCTTATGAGGGGTTATCTATGCTACAGGCATTGTATAAAGACCTTGCCGCAGGACCCTTTGGTATGCAGGAGTCAACCACTGCTCATCATGGTTTTGCCTCAAGAGGGCATCATTCTTGCCAGGCGACAGGCTATTTTCCTACACTCCACTCTGTGAAACCCGCCCTTACAACCTGACATGCCCTCCTCTTCTGGAGGAGTCCGTGGGCATAGAGGGAGAGTGCTTGATATATAGCTTTAGCAGCAGAGCGTTGCCGATGGAAAACAGACTGGGCCCAGCAGGATTCCAAAGGAGGGAGATTTGCCAGCTTTATTGAATCATCTCTAGTCTTTGGAATACAGATATGGTTTGGCTGTGTCCCCACCCAAATCTCATCTTGAATTGTAACTCCCACAATTCCCACGTCATGGGATCAACCTGGTGGGGGTTGAATTATGGGGTGGGTCTTTCCTGTGCTGTTCTTGTGATAGTGAATGAGTCTTGTGAGATCCAATGATTTTAAAAATGGGAGTTTGCCTGCTCAAGCTCTCCTTTTTGTCTGCTGCCATCCATGTAAGATGTGACTTGCTCCTCCTTGCCTTCCGCCATGATTGTGAGGCCTCCCCAGCCATGTGGAACTGTATGTCCATTAAACCTCTTTCTTTTGTAAATTGCCCAATGTTGGGTATGTGTTTATCAGCAGTGTGAGAACAGACTAATACAGTAAATTGGTACCACTTGCTGAAAAGATACCCAAAAATGTGGAAGCAACTTTGGAACTGGGTAACAGCAGAGGTTGGAACAGTTTGGAGGGCTCAGAAAAAGACAGGAAAATGTGGGACAATTTGGAACCTCCTAGAGACTTACTGAATAGCTTTTTTTTTTTTTTTTTTTTTTTTTTTTTTTTTTTTTTTTTTTTTTTTTTGAGACGGAGTCTTTCTCTGTCCCCCAGGCTGGAGTGCAGTGGCGCGATCTCGGCTCACCGCAACCTCCACCTCCTGGGTTCACGCCATTCTCCTGCCTCAGCCTCCCGAGTAGCTGGGAATACAGGCGCCTGCCAACACGCCCGGCTAATTTTTTGTGTTTTTAGTAGAGACGGGGTTTCACCGTGTTAGCCAGGATGGTCTCGATCTCCTGACCTTGTGATCCGCCCGCCTCAGCCTCCCAAAGTGCTGGGATTACAGGCTTGAGCCACCGCGCCCAGCTTACTGAATAGCTTTGACCAAGATGCTGATAATGATATGGACAATGAAATCCAGGCTGAAGTCGTCTCAGATGGAGATGAGGAATTTCTTGGGAACTGGAGCAAAGGTGAGGTAACTGTTGTTATGTTTTAGCAAAGAGACTGGCAGCATTTTGCCCCTGCCCTAGAGATGTGTGGAACTTTGAACTTGAGAGAGATGATTTATGTTATCTGGCAGAAGAAATTTCTAAGCAACAAAGCATTCAAGAGGTGATTTGGGTGCTGTTAAAGGCATTCAGGTTTTTTGGTTTTGTTTTGTTTTGAGACAAAGTCTCCCTCTGTCAGTCACCCAGGCTGGAGTGCAGTGGCATGATCTTGGCTCACTGCAACATCTGCCTTCTGGGTTCAAGAGGTTCTCCTGCCTCAGCCTCCTGAGTAGCTGGGATTATAGATGTACACCATCATGCTTGGCTAATTTTTGTATTTTTAGTAGAGATGGTGTTTCGGCATGTTAGCCAGGTTGGTCTTGAACTCCTGACCTCAAGTGATTTGCCCACCTTGCCTCCCAAAATGCTGGGATTACAGTGGTGAGTCACCGTGCCCAGCCAAGGCATTCAGTTTTAAAAGGGAAACAGAGCATGAAGTTTGAGAAATTTGCAGCCTGACAATGCGATAGAAAAGAAAATCCCATTTTCTGAGAAGAAATTCAAGCTGGCTGCAGAAAATTGCATTAATAACATGGAGCCGAATGTTAATCACCAAGACAATCAGGAAAATGTCTCCAGGGCATGTCAGAGACCTTTGCAGCAGCCTCTTCCATCTCAGGTCCAGAAGTTTAGGAGGACAAAATGGTTTTGTGGGCTGGGCCCAGGGTCCCTCTACTGTGAGCAGTCTAGGGACTTGGTGCCCTGTGTCCTAGCTGCTCCAGCCATGACTGAAAGGGGCCAAGGTATAGCTTGGAGGCAGAGCTGCCCAAGACCATGGGAACACATCTCTTGCATCAGCGTGACCTGGATGTGAGACATGGAGTCAAAGGGGATAATTTTCGAGCTTTAAGATTTGACTGCCCTGCTGGATTTTGGACTTGCACAGGGCCTGTAGCCCCTCTGTTTTTGCCAATTCTTCCCATTTGGAATGGCTGTATTTACTCAATGCCTGTACCCACATTGTATCTAGGAAGTGACTAACTTGCTTTTGATTTTACAAGTTCATAGGCAGAAGGGACTTGCCTTGTCTCAGATGAGACATTGAACGGTGGACTTTTGAGTTAATGCTGAAATGAATTAAGACATTGGAAGACTGTTGGGAAGGCATGATTGGTTTTGAAATGTGAGGATGACATTTGGGAGGGGCCAGGGTGGAATGATATCATTTAGCTGTGTCCCCACCCAAATCTCATCTTGAATTGTAACTCCCACAATTCCCGTTGTGGGAGGAACCTGGTGGGAGGTGGTTATTATGCAGGCAAGTCTTTCCTGAGCTGTTCTTGTGATAGTGAATGAGTCTCATGAGATCTGACAGTTTTAAAAAAACGAATTTCCCTGCATAAGCTCTCCTCTTTGCCTGCTGCCATCCATGTAAGACGTGACTGGCTCCTCCTTGCCTTCCACCATGATTGTGAGGCCTCCCCAGCCATGTGGAACTGTATGTCCATTGAATCTCTTTCTTTTATAAATTGCCCAGTCTTGGGTATGTCTTTATCAGCAGTGTGAGAACAGACTAATACAAATACCATTTTTGTTTTCTCAGAAGAAGTAAAAATGAGAGATATGTAACAATAACTTGAATAGTAGAAATATAATGTGCAGAAGGATTACAATCAAAAAGAGAATCTGGGCTGTGTGTGGTGGCTCACACCTGTAATTCTAGCATTTTGAGAGGCCAAGGCAGGAGGAATGCTTGAGGAGTTTGAGACCAGCTTTGGCAATACAATAGACTCTGTCTCCACACACACACACACACACACACACACACACACACACACACACTAGCCGGGCATGGTAGCACACACCTGTAGTCCCAGCTACTGTGGAGGCTGAGATGGGAGGATCACTTGAGTCTGGGAGGTCAAGGCTGTAGCGAGCTGTGATTGTGCCATTGCACCCCAGCCTGAACAACAGAGCAACATCCTGTTTCTTTTTTAAAAAATGAGAGACAGAGAGAGGAGAGACAATTTGTATGACAAAATGGAAAAAAAAGAACCTATTCCATTAATGAGCCAACTAAAAACATCATGAAGAAACTTAAAACAGGCATGCGCCACCACAACTGGCTAATTTTTGTATTTTTAGTAGAGATGGAGTTTCACCATGTTGGCCAGGCTGGTCTCAAACTCCTAACCTCAGGTGAGCCACCTACCTCGGCCTCCCAAAGTGCTGGGATTATAGGCGTGAGCCACCGTGCCTGGCCTAGACATCATTTCTTTTTTTTTTGAGACAGACACCATTTCTTTTTTTTTTTTTTTTTTTGAGACGGAGTCTCGCCCTGTCGCCCAGGCTGGAGTGCAGTGGCGCAATCTCGGCTCACTGCAAGCTCCACCTCCCGGGTTCACGCCATTCTCCTGCCTCAGCCTCTCTGAGTAGCTGGGACTACAGGCGCCCGCCACAATGCCCGGCTAATTTTTTGTATATATTTTTTTTAGTAGAGACGGGGTTTCACCGTGGTCTCGATCTCCTGACCTTGTGATCCACCCGCCTCGGCCTCCCAAAGTGCTGGGATTACAAGCGTGAGCCACCGCGCCCGGCCGAGACAGACACCATTTCTTATTTGACAATGTTTCCTATATAATTTTAACGTACCAAATTAGCCTAATATGTCTCTCTTGGCCTTTCAGGGGACCTAATTTTTTTTTTTTTTTTGGAGACGGAGTCTTGCTCTGTCACCCAGGCCAGAGTGCAGTGGCATGATCTCAGCTCACTGCATCCTCCACCTCCTGGGTTCAAGCAATTCTCCTGCCTCAGCCTCCTGAGTAGCTGGGACTACAGGTGCATGCTGCCACACTGGGCTAATTTTTTGTATTTTAGTAGAGACGGGGTTTCACCGTGTTGCCCAGGCTGGACTTGAACTCATGAGCTCAGGCACTCTGCCTGCCTTGGCCTCCCAAATTGCTAGGATTACAGGTGTGAGCCATTGCACCTGGCCTGTTTTTTTCAAAATTCATTAATTTATGTCTTTGTAGAGACAGGGTCTTGCTATATTACCCAGGTTGATCTTGAATTCTGTGAGTGATCCTCCCACCTTGGCCTCCCAAAGTGCTGGGATTGCAGGCATGTGCCTGGAAACAATGTGGCAGGTTGTGTGGTTTTTTTTTTGAGACATGGTCTTGCTCTGTCACCCAGGCTACAGTGCAGTGGCACGATCTCAGCTTACTGCAACCTGTCTCCTAGGCTCAGGCATGAGCCATCATGCCTGGCTAATTTTTGTATATTTTGCAGAGACCGGGTTTCACCATGTCGTCCAGGCTGGTCTTGAACTCCTGGACTCAAGGGTTCTGCCCATCTTGGCCTCCCAAAGTGTTGGGATTACAGGCATGAGCCACCGTGCCTGGCCACCAGGGGCCCTAATTGTTATGTCCAAGTTAGTTCAGGTCAAAAAGATTTAATTTGAGAATTTGAAACGTGATTTTGGGAAGTGTGTCAAATATCAAAGGTTTAAAACACCAGATATTAAAATAAGAAAGGTTTAAAACACTTGATCAACATAGGATGACAGGTCACTGTAAGATAATAGTCATTCATTTAGCCGAAGTGATAATTCAAAGATTTCAGAAAGTAAAAACCTCTACTCTTCAATAGACAGAAGAAAAACTAAATAAATTAAAATAATAAAAAATAATGAGAGAGGAGACTCAGTTTTTTGAACAATTAAAAGACCTAAGAAAGACAGCATGAGACAGAATCTGTCTCTCCTCTCCCTATTTTTTTTAGAGTTTACTCAAAGGTGAACAAAAATATTTTGCTGTTATTAATATTATACATGAAATTATTGTTCAAAAGAGAAAACCAAATTTTATTTTTATATTAATCCATTATCAATACTAAAGCTAATTTTAATACAACCTTATAAACTAATCCATCCAATCTCAGCTTTTGACCACACAAGATTTCCATAACCCATTTATGACTTCTTACAAATTTTTTCTATTTTTTTCCTTTTCCCAGCTTTTTAGATCCATTTAGACTTATATGATTTTTCTTTCATTTTGAAACAACCTGTAAATAACCTCTAAACTAGAGAAAATTATTTTTTTATTAGCAAAAATGACAGAGTTTAAAACTTAGAAAGTAATTTTGAACTGTTCTGTATCAGTATTTGTAAATAAAAACTGTTTCATAATTTTTTAGGAAGACATTTACTCAATTTTTGCATGTCTAAATATACTTAGCTTTTCTGTACCTTATAAAAATAAGATGCTAGGCTGGGCGTGGTGGCTCACGCCTGTAATCCCAGCACTTTGGGAGGTCGAGGAGGGCAGATCACAAGGTCAGGAGTTCAAGACCAGCCTGACCAAAATGGTGAAATTCTGTCTCTACTAAAAATACAAAAATTAGCCGGGCATGGTGGTGCATGCCTGTAATCCTAGCTACTCAGGAAGCTGAGGTGGGAGAATTGCTTGAACCCAGGAGGTGGAGGTTGCAGTGAGCTGAAATTGAGCCACTTCACTCCAGTCTTGGGTGACAAGAGTGAGATTCTGTCTCAAAACGGGCACAGTGGCTCACGCCTGTAATCCCAGCACTTTGGGAGGCCAAGGAGGGTGGATCACGAGGTCAGGAGATCGAGACTATCCTGGCTAACACGGTGAAACCTCGTCTCTACTAAAAATACAAAAAATTAGCTGGGCATGGTGATGGGTGCCTGTAGTCCCAGCTACTCGGGAAGCTGAGGCAGGAGAATGGCGTGAACCTGGGAGGTGGAGCTTGCAGTGAGCTGAGATGGCACCACTGCACTCCAGCCTGGGCAACAGAGCGAGACTCCATCTCAAAAAACAAACAAACAAAAAAACATGCCAGCTAAAGTGTATAAACTTAAACTCATGTTTAATAATGTTTCAGTATTTTAAGTTACCTAGAAATGGATCAGATATTTTATGTATACTTAATGCAACAAAACATGATTTTTTTTTTGAGACAGGGTCTCACTCTTTCACCCAGGCTGGAGTGCAGTGGCGCAATCTCAGCTCACTGCAACTTCTACCTCCCAGGTTTGAGGGATTCTTGTGCCTCAGCCACCCCAGTAGCTGGGACTACAGGAGCAATGCCACCACACCCAGCTAATTTTTGTATTTTTTGGTAGAGATGGGGTTTCACCACATTGGCCAGGCTGGTCTCAAACTCCTGACCTCAAGTGATCTGCCTGCCTTGGCCTCCCAAAGTGCTGGGCAAAACGTGACTTTAAGATTTAAAATTACTGAAAATAATTTTGACACTATGACACAAGTACCTTCCTAATGTCTTCCCCAGTCATTCTGGGGAAGTACCCACATGGCACCCAGGGATGACTATGAAGAGCATGGCCCATCTGGGCCCCGAATTTACATATAGAGAGCTCATTACAGAGGACAGATGTGAAGATGATGTCTGACATTTCCCAGCATAGTCAGGAGGCACAGCTGAGGCAGACAGAACTCCACATATGTCACCAGGCCTCACCATGGCCTTTTGTTTAGAGCCCATAATCGAATGGTTCTAAGACCTAAGCTCACAGACAAGTTAAACAAGTATCAAAACTATCACAGGAGCAACAGTTTTATGACCTTAAAACATCTAGCAGAGATATCCTAAACCTGTCTGACTACCAGACCAAGGAGAACATGTCTAAATTCATACTGACAATCCTGAAGACATTCCTATCTTACCAACAACTTAAAAACTAGTTTTACTTACCAATGATTACTAAAGTCACATGAACTTGAAAAATATTTGGGCTTATTAACTTATGAGCACTTATTTATAAATCAATTTGGTACCATGTAAACACCACACACACACACACACACACACACACACACACACAAACACAAATAAAATACAAAGACTTTATAGCTTCGATTTTAAAATTTTAGCAACGAGATAGGTAAAACTCACTAGTTTAAAACAATAGTTGGATTCAAACTTTGAAAATGAAACAAGTTAAAGTTTATCTGTCCCACAAGACCAAAGCCCTTACTGAGTTTTAGAGGAAAAAAGGGTAACAAATTTACATCTCAAAGCACAGAGCAAGAATTTAAGCTTTTTTTTTTTTTTTTTTTTGAGACGGAGTCTCACTCTGTTGCCCAGGCTGGAGTGCAATAGTGGGATCTCAGCTCACTGCAACCTCTGCCTCTCAGGTCCAAGCAATTCTCCTTCCTCAGCTTCCTAAGTAGCTGGGATTACAGGCGCCCACCAACATGCCTGGCTAATTTTTGTATTTTTAGTAGAGACGGGGTTTCACCATGCTGGCCAGGCTGGTCTCGAATTCCTGACCTCAGGCGATCCACCTGCCTTGGCCTCCTAAAGTGCTGGGATTACAGGCATGAGCCAACGCACCTGGCCTAAGCTTTTTAAAAAGGAGTCTGAGTGTGTTATAGGATGGTAGAAAATGGATGCCAAGGTAACACAAAGAATTCACCATAGCATTTTAGATGGAAACTAATTTCATTTAGATAGGTAGCTTCAAATTGATCCTCCATTTTCCAACTGGACCACTGAGCTCAGGGTAGAGCCCATTAACTAATAGGGCCAAGAAAGCACTTGCAGTTTCCCGGCTCTAATACTTGCATATGTGAAAAGCAGGTGCAACTAGAAGGCAAAACACTTAGATCTCCCAAAATCAAGGATCCCATTTTACACAGAATCCTGGGTCCCTCAAAAGAGGGCAATGCCATGGGATGGGACAGAGTGATGCTTCCACAGCGCACCTCACAGCAAAGACATTCCCTGAGGTTGAGTGGCCTATCACCAATCAGCCCATCCCCCACAGGAGGCTTATCTCTCAGTGGCGAGTGTTTCCATGGCTTCTAGGTGTCCAAACCATGTTTTTCTTATCTAAACACATAAAGAAATGAGTAGCTCCCTACAGTAATAACCACTCATTGCAAACACTGTCAGCCATCTCCAAAACTGCAGCCCTCACCAGGGACTTGTCAACCACTATACACCCAAAGGTCCTGTTATCTCACAGTACAAAATAATTCCTGGTATCCCCCAAAGCTAAAGGATCAGGAACTCAATGCCAAAGACAGCAGAAATTTACACTTGAGAGAAACCTTCACATGACTTGCGACTCTGCAAGGAAGGCAGAGCACTCCCAAAAGGGGACACGTGATGCCTTTTTCTGTGTTCTTCAAGGGGTCTCAGTGCTGCTAAAAGTCTCTAGATTTCTGCATGTGGTATCAAAGATGGCAAAGGGAAGGAGAAGCAGAAGTGGAAGGAAATGGAAGAACAAGTCTTGGAGGAGCCAAATTGAGGAGCTTTTAAGCTTTCCAGAAGGCAACAGTCATGCCAGCATCAAACCAGAGGGGCCAAACATATAATATGAAAAAGGCGGAGGGTGTTTTAGCTGAATGAAAAAAAAAAATTCCCAGAAACAGGGTCCCAAACAGGAAAAAGCAGAAAGGTCTTCCCCCCACTGCAAAATATATGAGCCTGAATATCTGCTTTTAATTAAGCTGACTTCTGACCACAGAGCTCCTTTAAAAAGATCTTTTCTCTAATGACAATTCCTCCTCAAGCCATTTTACATTAACTTCTGCTGCTAGCTGGGCTCTGTCACCAAATGGGCAGCCCACAGAAGTGGCCACTGCACTGCAGCATAACTTGCCACCCTTCCTTACCACAGTGTGACATATGGCTCTCTATTCCCAATCCCTCTAAAGCCAGCTGCATTTTCAGGGAGTCCCCACACTCATGAGCTTGTCCACAAGTGTCTAAAAGGTGAGCCGCAGCACTGCATGTGGAAGTGACTGCCACTCTGGGGTTTCCCCCACCCATTTCTTTGTCTCTCAGCTGGGATTGCCAAATGTTCCATGTGAGCAGGTCTATGCAAACCTACCCCCAAAAGCTGAGAGGCTGAAGAAAGAGGCTGACAAATCCAGTTCCTCAGAAAATAAACATTTAATAGGAATTTGCAAACAGAAGTGATGTTTCAGGAGGCTTGGAGATAGTGGATCCCCACACCCGTCCTCCAGAAAGTATTGTTTATGGAGCAAGCTTTTTTGGTAAAACATGTGCAGCTGTCACATCTCAGACTTTCTTGCAAAATTCATGACTGCTGGAGAAGTTAGGTAAGCATCTTTGAGGGGTTATCTATGCTACAGGCATTGTGTAAAGACCTTAGTGCAGGAGTCAACCATTGGCCATTATGGCGATTTTGCTTGAAGATGACACTGCTCCTGCCCTGCAACAGGCTGTTTTCCTACAGTACAATCACAATGTGCAATCCTTCCTCCATACGGTATAAAGGGTATATCTCTGGATACAATGTGTAATCCTTCCTCCTTGCTCATGTGTATTTTTCTGTCCATCTAAACTTGCTAAGAATTCTTTCATGCTCCTGCCAAAAATGGTCCTAGAGAGCGCTTAATAGATGTTAAGTCTCAGTTTGGAAGTGGTGTCCCTAGGGAACGTGTTAAGTGGTGGAATTACGTGTGATACATATTTTCCCTTTTTCAAATTTGCATTTTCTAGAATTATCTTGATTTTAAAATTAAAAAAATTAAATTGGGCAAGTCACACTTGAAATCTGGGCCACAATCCTCTCAAGGGCTTCTGTACAGCATGTCATGACACCACCTCAGTGCTGCAGTCCTGGGTGGGCCCCAGCCCCTGCATGAGGTGAGAAGGGATCACACATGACAGTTGAGGATTGGCAGCACCAGAGTCGGCAGGGGTGGGGGTGGGCACCAGTTGTCACTTGTTCACTGATTAAGCCTGTTATAGGACAACAGGTTTGTATGCTGGCTGCACAGTAACAGCCCAATGACACAGACAGCAGGGATGCAGCAGACAGTTTAATTATTGCAGGGCACCAAGTGAGGAGATGGGAGGAGACCCTCAAATCCATCTGGGGTTTTTAAGGGGATCGCGGAGGGTGAGGGGCTGGAAAATGGGGGTAGTTGTTTGGCCAGGGCAATGGGATGACATCATCAGGATGTGGAAACTGCATGCTTTGGTGTGGTCAGCTCCTTGTGGCGTGCTTCGGACCAGCTCAGTCAGTAGTCTTAAAAGTATGCAGGACCTGAAGGCATATCTCAAAGGGAAAACTTAACATTTCATAATGTTCAAGTTGTTATCTATAGAGCAGTTTAAGGGAACTATCATCTAGGGTCTATGTGATTCTAGGGCATCGGCACCAAACGACTATGTGGAAGCATGTCAGGGAGCAGCTGACCTAATGATGAATGCTGAATGTGCTGCAAGCTTTGTTTATTTTCATTTCCCCCTTCTTCTTCCCTGATTAATTTGATAAAGTTTATAGGGGCAGTTTCAAGCCCTTTTACAAATACCATTCTGAGACATATGCAGCAGCTAGAGCAATGAGTGCATGGCAGGGGCCACGTGACTGCTGCTGGGAGAAAGGGAAGGACCTTTTACGGTGGAAGATTTGGGGGTCAATACTCAGACTGCCAGTCCCAGCAGACAGAATGAGTGTCTCTTCTCTCCACTCTCCCCTCCTTTTTCGTTTCTCTTCTCCTGTCTCCAATTTCTCTGTTTTGTGATCACGAAAGCCCAGTATTTGGTAAGTAATTATGATATTAAGTACTTATCTAAATAATTAAGGGTCTTCTGAGAAAAATAATTAGTCTACTAAGATTTTTTATTTTAAAAAAGAAAAGCCAGGCGCTTAAGCCTGTAATCCCAGCACTTTGGGAGGCCGAGGTGGGCAGATCATGAGGTCAGGAGATTGAGACCATCCTGGCCAACACGGTGTAACCCTGTCTCTACTAAAAATACAAAAAATTGGCCAGGCGTGGTGGCAGGCGCCTGTAGTCTCAGGTTCTCAGGAGGCTGAGGCAGGAGAATGGTGTGAACCCAGGAGGCAGAGCTTGCAGTGAGCTGAGATCGTGCCACTGCACTGCAGCCTGGGCAACAGAGTGAGACTCCGTCTCAAAAAAAAAAAAAAGGGCTTTCCTATCATCCTCCTCATGCCCCAGCCCCCACCGAACATAGGCATCTCAAGCTCATGGAGTCAGTAAATATATGACCTAGCCTTTCTCCACCATATGGACTTGGTATTTGTTCCCCGAGAAACACATTTCCAAGGACATCACCAAGGTCAAAAGGAAGAAACAAATTTGTGGTTGACAGAAATTTCAAGACTATTTCTCTTTGGAAACGTGACGATGTACTGAAATTAAAGTTCCCCAGGCTTTGGATGAAGCACCCCAACATGTGTCAAGTCTGGCTGGATGCTGGGCAGCGCCAGGGACCAGGAGGAGCTGGTCTTTTACTTGTCCTAGGCAGCGACTTCCTGTGGCCCCTGCACAGTCCACTGCATCCATCAGTGTGGCCTACCCTGTGCCTCAGCTGCAGTGGGTCTCCTGGTGGTCGTCTCCCAGTGGCATTGAGGTGAGGGGAAGGGTGGACTCATGGGAACAAATGGAGTCAGAAAAGAGCAAACACAGTCAGGAATGCACAGTTTCTTCTCCACACAGCAGTGATCAGATTCAGATGCAAGTCAGGTCATCCTCCTCTGCTCAGAACCCTTCAGGATCTCCTCATCTCACACAGAGTAAAAGCCAAAGTTTGTCATGGCCACAGACCTTCATGACACACCCCAGCACCTCTCTCCTTTGCTCACTCTACTCTTAGCCATGCTGCCCTGAAACACTCCAGGTCTCAGGCCTGGTGTCCCATTAACTATTCTCTCTGCCTGATACATGAATATCCTTTTATTTTCATTTGACACTCTCTCACGTGCTTTGCTCACTGCTCAAATGTCATCCCAGTGAGACCTTTCCTGATCATCCCCATTTAAAACCAAACCGCTCCTGGACCCCACATGGACCCCAATCCCTCCCCGCTTTAGTGTTGCTTTCCAGCAATCATCACCATTAGGTCATTTTCTCTTCCCACTGGCACATAAACTCCACAAGGCAGACACTTATGCCTCTCTTGTTCCTGTTGTATCCTTGCACCTTGGCCCCTCATGCCTGGCAGATAGAAAGCATTCAACAAGTATTTACTGGAACAATGAGTAATCAAATCCAGGCTAGAAAGGGAGAAACATGAGGCCAGAGGAGCCTGACTGAGGAGGCACATGTGAGCAGATTGGCCAGCATGATGTTGAAAGACTGGGCAGGCGAGGCCGGGTGGGGTGGCTCACGCTTGTAATCCCAACACTTTGGGAGGCCGAGGCGGGCGGATCACGAGGTCAGGAGATCGAGACCACGGTGAAACCCCGTCTCTACTGAAAATACAAAAAATTAGCCGGGAGTGGTGGCGGGCGCCTGTAGTCCCAGCTACTCGGAGAGGCTGAGGCAGGAGAATGGCGTGAACCCGGGAGGCGGAGCTTGCAGTGAGCCGAGATTGCGCCACTGCACTCCAGCCTGGGCGACAGGGCGAGACTCCGTCTCAAAAAAAAAAAAAAAAAGACTGGGCAGGCGAGTTAGGAGGGTAACAGGGCCATGCTGCTGTTGAACTTCTGGGTGTTGCCTTGGGAAAGGGCGCTGTGGTAGAGGTGATGGTGAGAGCTGGGGTGGGGTGTGTGGGCAGCCAACACCTTGTGGGTGGAGTGTTGGCCTCTGAGGTGAGCACAGGCTCAAGCCTGTGGGACTGACCTTCCCATCTTCATGTCCACACTTCCATGCTTTCTTCTCTCTTTAAATTTCTCACCACCTCTCCCGCCCCCTTTGCAACTGAGGACTTTGCCTCCTGCATCCTTGAAACCATCCCACCAAACCTATAAACTGACTACATTTGCCCCATTTTTCTCCTTTCTTCTTGGAAATGTAGGAGGTGTCTGTCTATCCAAGACTAACCCCTCAACCTCTAGGGGATCTTTGTTCCTTCTCCCTCCCTCTCGGCTCCACCAGCCCCCACCACCTTTGCTCTCCTTGACTGTGCAGACCTTTCAGTCACCCTCACATGCCACCCAGCCTCTGTCCCTCTGTTACACCGAGACGGGCCCTGCCAGGACCACCAGCCATTTCCCTGAAGCCAAGTTTCAACTCCCTCCTCCTCAGTGTTTGATGAGATGGTTCCTCTCCTGGTCACCTCTGTCTCTTCCCTTCCGGCACCTTTGTTGCTTCTCTTCCTCCACCAGAATGTTCAAAGCTGGGGAATCTTAGACCTTTGTCCCGAGTCCTCTTTCTAATGATCTTCCCAGAGTAACTCATGCTTTCCCAAAGATGCATATCTCATTTAAGAAAAATGCTAATGACTCCCAAATTTACATCTCCATCTCAAATCTGTCTTTAAGCTCCAGATTAATAGTTAACTGAGATCTCAACTTCTCTTGTATCTCACAGACACCTCAAGTTTAACATGCCCAAAAGAGAAATCTTGATTTCCACCCACTGGCACTGGCCTGTGGGCTGAGACCCACACCCTGCTGTCCTAGAGAGATGACTGAACTGGGTTACCTGCCTGAGGCTGGCCCTGTCAGACTTTCTCCTAGAAGCCATGAACTGAGGACACAGCAACTTTCACAGATTGGTTCTGTCCCTAGACGTGTGAGGACAAGTGAACTGGGGAGCAGACTGTGGGGCAGCCATTTCCTTGCCACATCTAAAGAGAAAAGAATGAAATGGATGCGGAGGAACAAAGAGCTTGCAGTTGTTCCTGACAGTACTCACTTCCTGTTCCCCGTGACAAGAAATGCGCTTCTAACTTATGCTAGTCGAGTGGGTGTCTTTATTTGCTACCAAACAAACATTAAGACACCTGCTACTTACATGTGTCTTTTTCTAGGTGAACTTTGAGATAATTTGGACTGGTTCCCAAATGCTTCCTATTTGGATTTTGACTGGGGATGCACTGAATTCACAGATCAATTTAGGAAAAATTTTCATCTTCATGATATTGAGTCTATGAACAAACAAGATAGACTTCAGTATTTATTCATGTCGTTCTTTTCCTAATGTCCCTCTGAAGAATTTTATGGTTTAAAAAGGGAGATCACTTACTCATAAAAAAAGGAAATCAACAAGGATGAGGGAAACCACTAATATGGAACACAACAAAAACAAATACAACTAATTGTTACATGTGAATAACACAGCCACCATGAAAGAGAAAAAAAAACAAGACAAAACCAAGACTCATGTATCTTTTGTATGCAGTATTTTGACTATATAGCCTCAAATCAAAGTGCAAAAGCCAGTAGACAGATATTGGACCATCAATAGGTTGTTATTACACAGTGGTTATGGATTAGCAATTCAAAAACTACTTTTAGTATATTCCAAGATTGAGAAAATCTATTGTGTAAATATACTGAGGATAATAGAGACCATATTTTTGTTTTAAAAAAAGGGGGTGTTGGGGGCTACAAGTATGGAGAAAGGGAAGGCTAGATTGAACCCTGTGGTACTGGACTGGAATTGGTGGCACTGGAATAAATTCATGGTTTTAAATACATTGATGGCTATGGAAATTGATACAAGATGGTGTGTTTACATAGATACACACGCATTTATTTCCTAGCTCTCTGCTGAGAGGGCCCAGAAGCAGTGACACCCTCATGACAGTGAGCACACCTAACACCCAGATCTTGTTTTCTAAAAACTATTCTCCACAGAAAGGCACTGGGCTTCTGGGAAAAGAACTTATTCCACAGTGGGGCCTTTACTGTGGGGAAGACTGGCAGTCAGTCTTAACCAAGTGATAAAGATCACATCACCTGAAGGGACCACAAAGCCCGTCATGGACTTCCTGATATGACACACCAAGGACACATCTCTTCTATATCATGGACCTCCTGATATGACACACCATGGACACATCTCTTCCGTGGTTCCTGGCAAAATCATCAGGAAACACTCGACAAACCCAAGGTGAAGAACACTCTACAGAACAACTGCCTCATGCTCTTCAACGATGGCAATATTTATCTTTGAAAGACAAGAAACTGGCTGGGCACGGTGGCTCATGCCTCTAATCCCAGCAATTTGGGACACGGAGGTGGGAGGATCACTTGAGGTCAAGAGTTCAAGACCAGCCTGGACAACTTGGTGAAACCCCATCTCTACCGAAAATCACACACACACACACACACATACACACACACACACACACAAAATTAGCCGGTCATGGTGGCATATGCCTGTAGTCCCAGCTACTTGGGAGGCTGAGGCATGAGAATGGCTTGAACCCGAGAGGTGGAGGTTGCAGTGAGCCAAGATCATACCACTGCACTCCAGCCTGGGCAACTGAGTGAGACTCTGTCTCAAAAAAAAAAAAAAAAGAGACTAAAGAAGTACTCCAGATGGAAGGACATGACAACTACATATGGGTGATCTCAGACTGGATCCTCAGCAGGAAATTTTTTTTTTAAATTTCTATAGGCTGGGTGCAGTGGCTCATGCCTGTAATCCCAGCATTTTCGGAGGCCAAGGCAGGTGGATCACCTGAGGTTGGAAGTTTGAGACCAGCCTGATCAACACAGAGAAACTGTCTCTACTAAAAAAAATACAAATTAGCTGGACGTGATGGTGCATGCCTGTAATCCCAGCTACTTAGGAGGCTGAGACAGAAGAATCACTTGAACTCGGGAGGTGGAGGTTGCAGTGAGCCGAGATCACGCCATTGCACTCCAGCCTGGGCAACAAGAGGAAAACTCCGTCTCAAAATAAAAAAAAAAAATTCTATAAAGGGCATTACCAGGACAACTGGCAAAACATTAATACAGTTTATAGATTATAGCATGTCACCAACACTCACTTTCTGGCCAGGCACAATGGCTCATGTCTATAATCCCAGCACTTTGGTTGGATCACTTGAAGCCAGGAGTTCAGGACCAGCCTTCGCAACATAGGAAGACCCCACCTTTATAAAAAACAAAAGTAACCTCCCGGGGGTGGTAGCACACACCTGTGGTCCCAGCTACTCAGGAGGCTGAGGTGGCAGGGTTGCCTGAGCCCAGGAGGTTGAGGCTGCAGTGTGCTGTGGCTGCACCACTGCATTCCAGCCAGGGTGAGCAAGACCCTGCCTCAAAAAAACCCAATTCGTTTTCCAACGAATACTATGGTCATGAAAGAGAACATCCTTCTTCTTAGGAAGCACATGCTGATGTATTTAGGGGTAAGGTGCATCACATCTGCAACTTAGTCTCAGGGCAAAAGTGTATCTACAGCAAGGGAGAAGATGATATGGCAAATGTGGCAAAATGCTAACTGGGGAATTTGAGTGAAGATATTTGGGTGTTCTTTATGGTACTCATAATACTTTTGTGTGGGAAATTATTTCACAATTTAAAAACTACAAAAATGTAGCTTATAGTGGACATATATCATTTATGACTATTCAAAATCTCACAAAACTTCATGTTTTAGAAGCTCTCTGCAGCCTTTCCAACACAGAAGCCACCATCTACACTTCCTGGCCTCCCTTGCTGCTAGTGGAGAACAAGAATTGGTTCGGGTGCTCAGATCTGTCTGCACAAGACTTAAAGCAGAGTTAGATAGGAAAATTGGACTTCCGCATGCTCACCTAGGTCACAGCAGAGCCGTGGGATTCCTAAGTAGTCAGCAGTTCTCTTGGCAGGGGAGCTCCATGGGATGATTCTGGATTCTTTCCTGGAAGCTCAGACTCCAGTCTATTTCATCAGCTCTCTTACTGCTTCTGTGAGATACTAATTTTCGGTTAATGTTAGTAATGCCTAGCAGAGATTGCCAAAGACTAGGTACAGTTTAAAATACTTTACATGGCCGGGCATGGCGGCTCACGCCTGTAATCCCAGCACTTTGTGAGGCCGAGGCGGGTGGATCATGAGGTCAAGAGATTGAGACCAGCCTGGCCAACATGGTGAAATCCTGTCTCTACTAAAAATACAAAAATTAGCTGGGCATGGTAGTGGGTGCCTGTAGTCCCAGCTACTTGGGAGGCTGAGGCAGGAGAATCGCTTGAACCCGGGAGGTGGAGGTTGCAATGAGCTGAGATCGCGCCATTGCACTCCAGCCTGGGTGACATAGCGAGACTCTGTCTCAAAAAAATAAAATAAAAACTTTACACGTACCATTTCATTCAATCTTCACAAAACTCTTAACTGCAGTAAGAACTCAGGTCAACACTTAGGTCTTGCATCTCTCCAGAGGGTGTACTGTGTGTTGGGGAGTGGTAAGAAGGATGGATGCTCTGTGGCTGTGGGAACTCTGCAGCAATCACCCACCTGCACACAGCCAACCACTCCACAGTACAGAATAGTCCCTTGGTCACAAAACACACTTCAACTCCTGCAAGAACTCTTGAGTCCCGAGAGGAAACTTAGGTCACAGGGAGCATCCTAAGGCAGGGTCAGCAAACTTTCCTATCAAGGACCAGAAGTAAATACTTTGGCTTTGTGCACCATATGGAATCTATCACAACTGCTCAATTCTGTGGTGCAAAAGCTGCCACAGCTATCTGTAAACAAATGGGCATAGCTGTATTACAACAAAACTTTTATCTACTAAAACAGGTCAGGGCTAGGTTTTCCATGAAACTGTGTCCTGACACCCCCAGACCTGCTGGCCAGCAGGGAGGGGCCTCTCAGCATCTGGGCTTTCTCCTTGTTCAGGGAACAGGAGCACAGCATCTGGGCTTTCTCCTTGTTCAGGGAACAGGAGCACAGCTCTGAGAACTAAGGATGGGGGTGAGTGAGCTGGGCCCTCAAGGCCCACTTACTAGGTGGAAAAAACAGCCTGGAAGCTCATGGGCATGAAAATGATGTGCATTGAGAGAGCTTCCTCTGTGGCCCAGAAACTAGAAGCTGGAACAGCCATGTGGAACTGTGCAGCAGCCCAGAACAGGATATGGGGGCCTAAGTCACAGCAGACCAGTGAGAGGAGAAAGCTGACCTCAAATTGCAGATCTGTATAAAGAAAAGTAGGGTGGCGGGGGAGCCTTGGGTTCAAGTTTTGGAACAGGAGGGACAAAGAAGGGCAGGGAATTGGTGGTGATGAGTAGGTACCACTTCTAGGGAAGATGACAGAGCAATTGGACCTGAAAAACTCTCAACTTACCTAAAATGTCAATCACAGCCAGTGACAAAGAATTCACCCCACACAACTCATTAGCAATCAAAAAAACTACTATGGTTATCTCAAACCAAATGTCACTTTACTTTTTTGGTAACTTCTGATTACAATAATAAACTCTATTCATGAATATGCAGCCTCCATAATCTTCTCCCTTGTAAAAAACGTACAGTCCGTTTGCAAGCTGTAAAAACAAGCCCAAACCTAAGACATCACAAGAGGCAAGAGCAGTGGCAGTGAGAAGGGAGCCTGTAAAGGATGTTTCAAAGGAGGGAACCAGGCTATGTGGCCACTGGACATAGGCAGTGAGCTGAGTCCAGGCTTTCAGTCTGGGAAGTGGCAGAGGCTGAGACGATGGCCAAAGAGGAGTTGGAGAGGAAACTACGCTCAGTTTCACTCCTGCCAGCCCAACAGGCTATTCCCTGGTGTGGATCAACTGGTGTTTGATCAACTTTGACCGCTGGCTGAAGGCTTTCCCACAAGCAGCACAGTCATAGGGCTTCACCCCAGTGTGAATCCTCTGGTGCTGGATGAGGACGGAACGCTGACTGAAGGCTTTCCCACACTCGCTGCATTTGTAGGGGCGCTCGCCAGTGTGGATTATCTGATGCTGAATGAGATGTGAGCTCTGGCTGAAGCCCTTACCGCATTCAACGCAGGTGTAGGGTTTTTCCCCAGTGTGAACTTTCTGGTGGTGAATGAGATTTGAGCTTCGGTTGAAGGCTTTACCACACTGGTTACATTCATGGGGCTTCAGCCCATTATGAATCCTCTGATGCTGAATGAGGGTTGAGCTCTGGCTGAAGGTTTTTCCACATTCAGTACATTCATAGGGCTTCTCTCCAGTGTGGACTCGCTGGTGAAGGATGAGGTTGGAGCTGCGACCAAAGGTCTTCCCACACTCGTGGCACTCGTACGGCTTGTCGCCTGTGTGCACGCCCTGGTGCTGAATGAGGGCTGAGCTGTGGCTGAAGGCCTTCCCACAGACACTGCATCTGTACGGCTTCTCTCCCGTGTGGATGATCTGGTGCTTTCGGAGCACTGAGCTATAACTAAAGGCTTTTCCACATACGTTACACACGTGAGGCTTTTCTCCAGTGTGAATTCTCCGATGCTGAATAAGGCTGGAGCTCTGACTAAATGCTTTCCCACAGTCACTGCATTTATAGGGTTTCTCTCCAGTGTGAACCCTGTGGTGCTTAATGAGGTTGGAGACCCGACTGAAGGGCTTGCCACAATCATTACACTCGTAAGGCTTCTCTCCAGTGTGGACCCTCTTGTGCTTCCTCAGATGTGCACTCTGGCTGAAGGCTTTCCCACACTCGCCACACTCAAAAGGCTTCTCTCCTGTGTGAGTCCTGTGGTGTTTGATGAGGTTTGAGCTTCGCCTGAAGGCCTTCCCACACTCACTGCACACGTACGGCTTCTCCCCAGAATGGATTCTTTGATGTTGGATGAGGTTTGAGCTCCGCCTAAAAGCCTTCCCGCATTCATTGCATTCATAGGGCTTCTCACTCATGTGAGACTTTTGGTGCTTTTTAAGGCTCGAGTTCTGGCTGAAGGCTTTTCCACATTCATTACACATATAAGGCCTCTCACTGCTGTGGTGACTCTGATGCCTAGAAAAGTCTGAGTGCCCTTGGAAGGCTTTCCCACATTCGCTGCACTGGTAGGCTTTCTCACTCATATGAGATCGATGACAGTTTTTAAGAACTGAGTTCTGGCTGAAGGTTTTCCCACAATCATCACACATAAAGGAAGCCTCCCCAGTATGGACTATTTGACACTGAATAAGGTCAGGATTTCCTTGGAAGGTTTTCCCACACTCATTACATATGAGTGGACTTTCAGCTGTGGGAACCCCCTCATGACCAGTTAGGTCCACGCTGTGCTGGAAACTCTGGCCACCCATGTCACGTGGATGTGGCCTCTCTTCTGTGGGGATTTCCTGACATGCCATCAGGTTTGGGCTCAGACTGAAGTGACTGTCAAAACCATTACAGTCCAGATCTTTCTCCCCAAAGGGGACCCTAAGGAGCCCCATGGCCTCTGGTGTGAAGTCCCCCTCCTGGGAGAGGGACTGTGGCAGCCTCCTGCCTTCAGGAACTCCCCAGTCTCTTTCTGATACATCATCACACAGATCTCCAAGCTCAGGTACCTGGGAAACATCACCAGCATAGTTTTCTGATATTTCTGACTGTGATTCCAAATCTTCATGAATGTCTTCCTTGTGAAGAAACTCCTTGTCTTCAGTCCTGGTGTCACAATCTGAAACAATAAATAGAATATCTCTTGGAAGGCAGTGCTGCAGCAGGAGCAGGAACATAGACAGTCACAGTTGCACCCACTAACTGTGGAGGAGGCAAGGGGAGCAGGGGACCCTCTGGGGCATCAGGGAGGGATGGGAGGAGCGCTGGGTGACAAGGCTCATGGGGCTGCAGATGAGTGAGAGCTCTTGATGGCCACTGACCTCCCCTCTCCAGGACTCTGCATCTCAGCAAATGTTACTGCAGTCTGCCTTCTGGCTCAGACCAAAATTCTGGGTGTCCCTTGACTCCCCTCTTCCTCGACACCCACACCAAACCACTGGCAAGTCCAGTCGGTGCTACCTCGGAGTGCAGCCCAAATCCAGGTGCTTCTCACCTCTCCCACCTGTACCAGAAAAACATCTCACACCACTCCTTACACTGTTACATATTTTACCCTTTTTTCTCTCCAGGTGTGAGCCTTACCAGCCTATCTCCAGTTCTGTCAGTGCACATGAATGGCACTGAGCTTGGCCTCAGGAGTCACTAGTGTGGAGAGAGAACCCATTGTACACAGAGAAGAAACCCAGCTGGCTCTTAGGGCCTGGCAAGTTGAGTTGCATGGAGGCATCATTCAACCACTTCTATGCAGCAGGGACCTGTGTGGAACATCAGATTCCATCCTGTTCAACAGAGGACCCTTTAGAGACTGCTGTGTCCTGTCAAAGCCACCTGTACCCCCAAAAACCCGCAATTCTGACTGGTGTTTGCTGATGACTTCTGGCCTAGTAACAATGTGTGTCATCTTTCTGCAGACAGAAATGCACACAAAGCTCCATGCCTGCCAGAAAAGGCTTCAGCATCTCCCTCTCCCCTTTTCACATCTGCAGAACAAAGAAACTCTCATGTCCCGGTGTCTCTTACTCAAGTGAAGATGCTGAGAGTCTCTCATTCAAACTGACATCCCAGGCCACACTGCCACCTGGGTGCTGAGCAGCCTCCCTGGCCCCCAACCTCCCCTCCTGCCCACAGCCTGGTGACATCAGACCTAGCGCCATCATCTACTCAAACATCCTCTCAGTGCCTCCTGGGCCTGTGTAGCCCAGGCCCTCCTAGACCCCACCTCTACCTCTGCTCTTGCTATACTCAGCAGGGCAGATGTGTCCACCTTTGGGTCTGCCTTGCCCGGAGCATTCTCCACATGGCTCTCGTGCTACCTGCTTCCTTTGCACAGGCCTTGCTGGAGAGCCCTTTCCTGATCATAAATGCCAGCACCCCACCTATTTTCCTTGCCCCCGCCCTGGCTGTCACCCACAGCCTGGATCACTCCCTGACATAGGACTGCATCCCGCAAAGTGGAAGACCTCTGGTCTATCTGTAGTCGGTAGTGCTGAGTGGGTGTGAAGGATGCCCCTCCAATGCCCCTCCCACCTTGCGGCATCCACCCTGCTCCCTCCCTGCCTCTCCCTGTCTGGGACTTCCAGAATCTGCCATAACAGCATTCCATTTCCACCTCCAGTCTGGAATTGTCTGTTCCCAAGGAGCTGTGATGTCAATGTAGATCCAATCCAGCCTGGCCCTCACCATGACCCTCCTGGGACTTGCCCCTCTGCCCACTGCACCCACGTGTCTCTTGGTGACACTTCATGTTAGGTCACTTGACACCTGTGGTGCAGACACATCGTGCTGTACCGCTTTCAGCCAGAACACCCTCTTGCAGCTCCCTGCTTGCTGGAGTCTGGGATCAGGACTCTCCTCTCCTACAAAGCTGCCCTACGTGCCAGCACACAGATGTGAGTGCCTTTCTTTACCACCCTGCTGCCCTTTGGCAGGCCTGCTGTTATACACTCCACATGGGCTGCAGGGGCTTCCCCAATGTCCCCCACAAGTTTCAGCTCTCCACGTCAGAAGCCCCAGCCCTGGATCCAGGGGGTGTCTGGGAAACATGGCATCTACATGCTGCTGCGCTCCCAGGAGCAAGGAGGAATGGGGGCTGCTGGGACAGGTGAGGTCTGGACAGAAGTCTTCAGCCCTGACAGGGATGTCCTGGGACTCGCTGTCCCCCATCCTCTGCCCCTGCCAAGACCCTGACTTGGGCAACCCTTGCCCTCTTCTGGCTGTGTGGAGAAGTGACCCAGGGAAGGATGAAGAAGGCTGTGGCAACAACACAGACAGGAGTCAGGAAGGTACTTCTGTGAAGGGTCAGAGAGGAGCTGTGTTACGTGTTATGGCGGTATGATCTCTGTCATATGGTCTTCTTGGTTGTTTTTAAAACCCTTAAAAAACACCTCAAAACCATTCTTAGCTTGCAGGACATAAAAACCAGCCCACTAGCTGGATTTGGTGACCTCCGGCCGAGATGAGATGTCACTGGTGTGGACGAGGAGATGGCGACCATGAGGAATGGGTTGTCTGGCCCAAGCCACTGTTCAGATAGATCAAAATTTTTTATTGAGACAGGAACTAAAGGTGAATTCTGTAGGAGAGAATAGTGAGAGATCACTTTTTGGACTGACTAAATTCAATGTAATTCTTTTCTGTAATATAAGAACTGTGGGAAAAAAATGAGTTCCTCTATAGAAAGGAAATACAAAATAAAAAATTTTATTTTCTTTTAAGAATTTTTTTAAGACAGAGTTTGGCTCTTATAACCCAGGCTTGAGTGCAATGGCACCATCTCAGCTCACTGCAACCTCTGCCTCCTGGGTTCAAGCAATTCTCCCGCCTCAGCCTCCCGAATAGCTGGGATTACAGGGATGCGCCACCATGCCCAGCTAAATTTTGTTGTATTTTTAGTAGAGACAGGGTTTCTCCATGTTGGTCAGGCTGGTCTCGAACTCCTGACCTCAGCTGATCCACCCCCCTCGGCCTCCCAGACTGCTGGGATTACAGGCGTGAGCCATCATGACCGGCCAAAGAAAATCTTTTTAAAAAGTCAGTAAAATTTGGGCTTAAAGGTGAAGAAAAAGATTTGAAAGCAAATACTGTTGCTTGCACTGTACTCTGTCACCCAATTGGAAAAAAGAACAAGGGCTCTGAATCCTTCCAGAACAAAACACACCTTTGTGAAGAGGAAACATCTTTATGATTAAAGACTTTTACGATGAGTGACCTCCAGGTTTGTGGAACAGCTTGGATAATTACCCAAGTCATAAACCATGCTTGTGTGAATGCCGAGTGTGGCTGTGATGCATCAGTGGTTGCACCATGACCTCCGTCAGTGCCTCGGCTGGGCTGTGTGTTGAACAGACCCTAGAGGCACCTCACACTCAGATGGGACGCTCCTTACTTCTTCATCTCCTACAGCAAGTTGTTTTCATTTGATTTAGAAATTTACTGAGGTGAAATGAACATAACATAAAATCATTCTAAAACGAACGGTGGCATTTAGTACATTTATAATGTTATGCGACCACTGCCTCTATTTTCAAAACATTCCCATCACTCCAAAGTAAAACCTCTTACCCATTGAGCAGTTTATCCCCATCTTCCTCTCCCTCCAGGCCCTGGCAACCACTAATCTGTATTCTTTCTCTATGAATTTACCTATTCTGGATATTTCATACAAATGGAATTACATAGTATGTGACCTTTTGTGTCTGGCTTCTTTCACTTGGCAGGTTTTGGAGGTTCATCTGTGTGTAGCATGTACAGAGCTTCCTTTTCATGGCTAAATTATACTCGTTTGTATGTAGACACCACAATTAATCATTCATCCATTGACAGACATTTGGGCTGTTTGTACCTTTTGGCTATCATGAGTACTACTGCTGTGAACGTGATATACATGTACTTGTTTGAGTACGTGTCTTCAATTATTTTGAGTATATATCTAGGAGTAGTACTATGTTCAAACTTTTGAGGAACCACCAAATTATTTTTCAGAGTAGTTGTGCCATTTTACATTCCAGCCAGTGATGTATAAGGATACCAATTTCTCCACATCCTCTTTTATCTTTTGGTTTTTTGATTATAGACATCCTAATGAATGTGAAATAGTAATCTCATTATGGTTTTGATCTGCATTTCTCTAATGACTAATGATGTTAAGCATCTTTTCTTTTGCTTGTTAGCCATTCATATGTTTTCTTTGGAGAAACATTTATGCAAGTTCTTTGCCCTTTATTTATTTATTTATTTATTTATTTATGAGACGGAGTCTTGCTCTGTCACCCAGGCTGGAGTGCAGTGGCATGATCTTGGCTCACTGCAACCTCCACTTCCTGAGTACCTGGGATTACAGGTGCATGCCACTACTCCCAGCTAGGTTTTGTATTTTTAGTAGAGACAAGGTTTCACCATGTTGGCCAGGATGGTCTTGAACTCCTGACCTCAAGTGATCTGCCCGCCTCAGCCTCCCAAAGTGCTGGGAATACAGGTGTGAGCCACCATTCCCAGCCCTTTGCCCGTTTTTAAATTTGGTTGCTTGTGTTTTGTTGTTGAGAAGACTTCTTTACATATTCTACATACTACACCCTTATCAAAAATATGATTTGCAGATTTCCTCCCAATCTGCAGGATGCTTTTTTCTCTTTCTTTCTTTCTTTTTTTTTTTTGAGACAGATTCTTGCTCTGTCACCCAGGCTGGAGTACACTGGTGCGATCTTGGCTCACTGCAACCTCTGCCTCCTGGGTTCAAGCAAAAGCCTCCAGAGTAGCTGGAACTACAGGCGCATGCCACCATGCCCAGCTAATTTTTGTATTTTTAGTAGAGACAGGGTTTCGCCATATTGGCCAGGCTGGTCTCAAACTCCTGACATCAGGTGATCTGCCTGCCTTAGCCTCCCAAAGTGCTGGGATAACAGGCTGAGCCACCACACCCGGCTTCTTTTCACTTTCTTGATAATATATTTTGATATTCAAGTTTTAAATTTTGATGAAGTCCAATTTACTTATTTTTTTATTTTGTTGCTCATGCTTTGGTGCCATATCTAGGAATCCATTGCCAAATCCAAGATTGGGAAGATTTACCCCTACACTTTCTTCTAAGAATTTTAGAGTTGTTAGCTCTTATATTTAGGTTGTTGATCTATTTGGAGTTAATTTTTGTATATGGCATAAGGTAGGGGTTCAACTTCACTCATTTTTTGAGACAGGGTCTTGCTTTGCTGTTTAAGCTGGAGTGCAGTGGTGATCAGAGCTGACTGTAGCCTTGAGCTGTTGGGCTAAAGTGATCCTCCTGCCTCAGCACCACTGGAGTAGGCACCACCACACCTGGCTATCTTTTTGTATTTTTTTGTAGAGACAGAGTCTTGCTATGTTGCCCAGGCTGGTCTCAAACTCCTGGCCTCAAGTGATCCTCTCACCTTGGACTTCCAAAGTCCTGGGATTACAGGCATGAGCCACCACATCCGGCCCCAACTTCATTCTTTTACATTTGGATATCTACTTGTCCCAGCACCATTTGCAGAAGGGCTGTCTTTTCTCATTGATTGAAAGGTCTTGGTACCCTTGTTGAAAATCCACCTGCCACATATGTGTGGGTTTATTTCTGGACTTTCAATTTGATTCCACTAGTCTGTATGTCTTTGTGCCAGTACCACATTGTTTTGATTACTGCAGCTTTGTAGCAAGTTTTGAAAGTGGCAAGTCTAAGTCCTCTGACTTTGTTATTTTTCATGACTGTTTTGGCTACCCAGGGCTCTTTGTAACTTCATATGAATTTGAGGATCATCTTTTGTTTCTGCAAAAAAAAGGCCATTGTAATTTTGACAGGAATTGCATTGAATCTGTAGAACACTCTAGGTAGTTTTGACGATTAATATTGTCTTCCAATTCATGAACACATGATGCCTTTTATTTATTTGTGATTTCTTTAATTCCTTTCCGCAATGTTTTGCAGTTTTCAGTGAACGAATCTTAAATCTCCTTGGTCAAATTTAGTCCTAGGTTTTAATTTTTCCTATTGATGCTATTGTATATGGAATTCCTTCCTTCATTTCCTTTTCGCACTGTTCATGGCTGGTATATAGAAACAACTGATTTTGTGAGTTGGTCAGTTGCTGCGACTTTCCTGGATTTGTTTATTAGCTCTAGTAGCTTTTTTGTGGGTTCTTTTGGATTTCATATACATGGAGTCACATCTTATGGAAAAAGAATTTAACTTCATTTCCCAGCTGGATGTCTTTTATTTCTTTTTCTTGACTAACTGTTCTGGTTAGAACTTGCAATACAAGGCTGCATAGCGGCATGTTTGTCTTGTTCCCAACCTTAGGGGAAAAGTTTTGTTCTTCACTACTGTGTATGATGTCAGCTTGAGGGTTTTCACAAATGCCCTTTATCATGTTCAGGAGGTCCCCTTCCATTACAAGTTTTATGAATGCTTTTTTTCTTTAATTGTGAAAGTGTTAGATTTTGTCAAATGTCTTAGTTGCACAAATTGAGATGATCATAGTTTTTCTCCTTCGTTCTATTAATGTGAGGAATTACAACACTAGGTTTTCTTATGTTGAACCACCCTTATATCCTGGGTTAAATCCCACTTGGTCATATGCTGTTGGATTCAGTTTTCTATTTCTTTCTTGGGAGTTTTATATCTCTAGCCATATAGGATACTGGTTTGTAATTTTCTTTTCTTGTCTTCAAGCCATATCTTCATCTGGCTTTGGAATCAGTGTAATGTTGACCTTATAGAATTAGGAAGTGTTCTCTCCTCCTTTGGAAGAGTTTGCGAAGGTTTGGTATTAATTCATTAAATTCACCTTTAAATCCATTTTGGGCCAGGCACAGTGGCTCAGTCTGTAATGCTAGCACTCTGGGAGGCTGAGGTGGGTGGACTGCCTGAGCTCAGAGTTTGAGACCAGCCTGGGGAACGTGGTCTCTACTAAAAATACAAAAGATTAGCCGGGCATAGTGGCACATGCCTGTAGTCCCAGCTACTCAGGAGGCTGAGACAGGAGAAATGCTTGAACCCAGGAGGCAGAGGTCACAGTGAACTGAGATCATGCCACTGCACTCCAGCCTGAGGAACAGAGTGAGACTCCATCTCAAAAAAAAAAAAATAAAAATAAATAAAAATAAATAAATAAATAAATAAAAGCCATTGTGGTCCTGGACTTTATTTTATTGGGAGTTTTTATTACTAACTCAATCTCTGTTAGAGGTCTGTTCTGATTTTCTACCTATGTTTGAGTCAGTTTTAGGAATTTGTATGTTTCTATTGATTTGTCCCTTTCATCTGGGTTATCTAATTTGTTGGTGTACAATTAGTCACAATATTCTCTTTTTATTTTTGTAAGGTCACTAGTAATGTCCCCACTTCCACTTCTGATTTTAGTTATTTGTGTCTTTTTGTTTAATCAATCTAAGTAAAGGTTTATCAACTTTATCTTTTCACAAAAGCAACGTTTGATTTTGTCAATTCCATTTTCTACTCTATTTCATTTAATTCTGTTCTAATCCTTACTTTTTTCTTCCTGCTGCTAGCTTTGGATTTTATTTGCTCTTCTTTTGTAGTCCTTTAAAAATGTATACTTTTAAATCTGATTTATATCTTTCTTTCCTCCTTTGAGACAGGGTCTCACATTGCTCAGGCTGGAATGCAGTGGCATGATCGATCTCAGCTCACTGCAGCCTCAACTTCCTAAGCTTAGGTGATCCTCCTACCTCAGCCTCCAAAGTAACTAGGACTACAGGCACAAGCAACCATGCCTAGCTAATTTTCTATATTCTTAGTAGAGACGGGGTCTCAACCATGTTGCCCAGGCTGGTCTTGAACTCCTGGGCTTAAGCGATCCACCCACCTCAGCCTCTCAGTCACACCTGGCCTCTCTCTTCCTTTTTAACAAAGGTGTTTACTGCTATAAATTTCCCTTCTGACATTGCCTTCACTGCATCCCATAAGTTTTGGTATGTTGTGTTGTCATTCATTTGTCTGCAGGTATTGTCTGTCTGATTTTGTCTTTGATCCATTGGTTATTTTATTTCTATACATTTGTAAACTTTCCAGTTTCCCCACTGTTACTGGTCGGAGAAGATACTTTGTGTAATTTCAATCTTTTTAAATTTATTGAGACTTGTTTTGTGGTCTAACATATGGTTTGTGTTACATGTACACTTAAGAAGAATGTATATCTTCTTTTCTGAATGGAGTGCTTTATATACTTCTGCCTTAGCCCATTTGGGCTACTGTAACAAGATACATTAGACTGGATAATTTATAAACAACAGAAATTTATTGCTCACAGTTCTGGAGGTTGGGAAGTTCAAGATCAAGGTGCCAGTGGATTCACTGCCTGATGAGAGGTTGTTCCTCCTAGGTATTGCCTTCTATGTGTATTCACATGGTAGAAGGGCAAGAAAAGAAGCTAACAAGCTCCCTCAGGCCTCTTATAAGGGGATAATCCCATTCACAGGGCTCTGCTCTCACGACCTAGTCACCTCCCAAAGGCCCCACCTCTTAATAATGACACACTGTGGATTAGATTTCAAGATATGAACAGAGAGGGGAGGGGGTTGGGGGAGAGGCACAAACATTTAGACCACAGTGATGTCCATTAGGTCTAGTTGGTTTATAGCGCTATACAAATCCCCTATTTCCTTAATGATCTTCTGTCTAGATGTTCTATCCATTTTTCAAAGTGGAATACTGAAGTCTCTATTACTATAGAGCTATTTCTCTCTTCCAATCTGTCTATGTCTGTTTCAGATAGTTTGGAGCTCTTTTTTTCTGATGTGCATCTGCTTATAATTGCCGCATCTTCTTGATGACTCTGCCCTTTTATAAATATATACTGTCCTTATTTGTCATCTATTTTGTCTAATATTGGTATAGTCACCTAAGCTTTCTTTTGGTTATTCTCTGCATGGAATATTTTTCCACCTTTCACTTTAAACTTATTGTGTCTTTGAATCTAAAGCCTCTTGTGGCATATAGTTGGACCATGCTTTCTTACACATTCTGTCAATATTTGCCTTTTGACTGGAGACTTCACATGTAATTACTAAAAAGGAACGACTTCTGCCATTTTATTTGTTTTTGATAAATCTTTTACCTTTTTGTTCCTCAATTCCTCTACTGCTGTATTCTTATGTATTACCTTTTTTGTAGTGTACCATTTTAATTCTTGCCTTACTTCTTGTGTCCACTTTTTTTTTTTTGAGACAGTCTCACTCTGTCGCCCATGCTGGAGTGCAGTGGCACGGTCTCGGCTTACTGCAACCTCCACCTCCCAGGATCAAGGGATTCTCCTGTCTCAGCCTCCCAAGTAGCTGGGACTACAGGCGGGTGCCATCGTGCCCGGCTAATTTTTTGTATTTTTAGTAGAGATGGGGTTTCACTGTGTTAGCCAGGATGGTCTCAATCTCCTGACCTCATGATCTGTCCACCTCAGCCCCTCAAAGTGCCAGGATTACAGGTGTGAGCCACCGCACCTGACCTCTTGTGTCTATTTTTAAGATTTTTTTTTTTTTGAGATGGAGTCTCACTCTGTCGCCCAGGCTGGAGTGCAGTGGCACGATCTAGGCTCACTGCAAGCTCCGCCTCCCGGGTTCACACCATTCTCCTGCCTCAGCCTCCCGAGTAGCTGGGACTACAGGTGCCCGCCACCATGCCCGGCTAATTTTTTTGTATTTTTAGTAGAGACACGGTTTTACTGTGTTAGCCAGGATGGTCTCGATCTCCTGACCTCGTGATCTGCCCGCCTCGGCCTCCCAACGTGCTGGGATTACAGGCATGAGCCACCGTGCCCAGCCCATTTTTAAGATTTTTTTTTGAGGTGGAGTTTTGCTCTGTCACCCAGGCTGGAGTGCAGTGGCACAATCTCATGCCTGTGCCTGAGTTCAACCTCTGCCTCCTGGGTTCAAGTGATTCTCCTGCCTAGCCTCCTGAGTAGCTGGGATTTACAACCACGCCTGGCTAATTTTTGTATTTTTAGTAGCGATGAGGTTTCGCCATGTTGGCCAGGTTGGTCTCAAACTCCTGACCTCAGGTGATCTGCCTGCCTTGGCCTCCCAAAGTGCTGTGATTACAGGTGTGAGCCACTGCGTCAAGCCCATTTTTAAGATATTTTCTTAGTGATTACCATGATGATTGCAATGAACGTTCTAATATCCTAAAACAATTTATACCAGTTTAACCACAGGAACATACAAAATCTTTGCTTCTCTACAGATGTTACCCCCTTTACGTTGTTGTCATCACAGATTACATCTTTATACATAATGGGGTAAAAAACATAGACTTATAATGCAGACCTTTTATGCATTTGTCCTTTAAATCACTTAGGAAATATGTAATGGCAAAAACCACAATTAATTTTGCACCAACCTAATACAAAGTGTACTTAGAAACCAAAATACAGGGATACTAACTTTTATACTTACCTATGTCGTTACGTTTACTGGAGGTCTTTATTTTTGTATGGCTTTGAGTTCCTGTCTAGTGTTCTTTCATTTCAACCTTTAGAACTCCCTTTAAAAGCATTTCTTGTGGGGCAGTCTATTTGTAACAAGCTTCCTCAGCTTTTATCTATCTGGATATGTTTTAGTTTCTCCTTCATTTTGAAGAATAATTTTGCCAGATAACAGAATTCTTTTTTTTTTTTTTTTTTTTTTGAGACGGAGTCTTGCTCTGTCGCCCAGGCTGGAGTGCAGTGGCACAATCTCGGCTCACTGCAAGCTCCGCCTCCCGGGTTCACGCCATTCTCCTGCCTCAGCCTCTCCGAGTAGCTGGGACTACAGGCGCCCGCCACCACACCCGGCTAATTTTTTGTATTTTTAATAGAGACGGGGTTTCACCGTGGTCTCGATCTCCTGACCTCGTGATCCGCCCGCCTCGGCCTCCCAAAGTGCTGGGATTACAAGCGTGAGCCACTGCGCCCGGCCGATAACAGAATTCTTAGTTGACAGGTTTTTTTTCCCCCTCTTAGAAGTTTAACTAAGCTGTCCCACTGCCTTCCAACCTCCATGGGTTCTGATGAAAAACTGGCTAGAAATCTTACCCAGAACCCCTTCTTCAGTGATAGGTCTCCTCTATTGCTGCTTTCAAGATTCCTTGTATTTCAACAATTTGATGACAAAGAGACCTGGTGTGGATCACTTTAAACAGACTCTACTCAGTTTGTTGAACTGCTTGCATGTGTACACATGTCTTTCATCACATTTGGGATACTCTCAGGCATTATTTCTTCAAATATTTTTTCCATCCCCTTCTCTACTCTTTTCCTTCTTGAACATCCCTACTATGAATGTTGGTCTACTTGATGGTGTCTCATGGTCCATTAAGTTCACTTTTCTTCTTTTTTTTGAGACAGAGTCTCACTCCGTCACCTAGGCTGGAGTACAGTGGCACAATTTCGGCTCAATGCAACCTCTACCTCCCCGGTTGAAGCAATTCTCCTGCCTCAGCCTCCAGAGTAGCTGAGACTACACGCATGCACTACCACACCCAGCTGATTTTTATATTTTCAGTAGAGACAGGGTTTCACCATGTTGGCCAAGATGCTCTTGATCTCCTGACCTCAAGTGATCTGCTTGCCTTGGCCTCCCAAAGTGCTGGGATGACAGGCGTGAGCCACCACGCCCAGGCAGTAAGTTCACTTTTCTTAGATCTTTTTTCTCCTCAGACTGAATGATTTCAATTGTCCTATCTTCAAGTTTGCCGATTTTTCTGCCTGCTCAAATCTACTGCTGAAACCCTCTAGCAAAATTTCCACTTCATTTTTTAGTTCCAGACTTTCTATGTTTCTTTTACGATTTGTATTTCTTATTGATATTTTCATTTTGTTCACACATCATTTTCCGGGTTCTTTTAGTTCTCTATGGTTTCTTTTTTCTTTCTTGAGGCGGAGTCTTGCTCTGTCACCCAGGCTGGAGTGCAGTGGTGTGATCTCAGCTCACTGCATGCTCTGCCTCCCAGGTTCATGCCATTCTCCTGCCTCAGGCTCCAGAGTAGCTGGGACTACAGGCACCCGCCACCACACCTGGCTAATTTTTTGTATTTTTAGTAGAGATGGGGTTTCACCATGTTAGCCAGGATGGTCACGATCTCCTGACCTCATGATCCACCTGCCTTGGCCTCCCAAAGTGCTGGGATTACAGGCGTGAGCCACCATGCCTGGCCTAGTTCTCTATGGTTTCTCTCACCTCTCTGAGCATATTTGAGGCAGCTGATTTAAAGTTTTTGTCTACTTAAGTCCAATGTCTGTGCTTTCTCCAGGACACTTTCTGTCAGTTTACTTTTTTCCTTTGAATGGGACATATTTTCTTGCTTCGTTATATGCTTCATGATTTTTGCTTTGTTAAAAACTTCACAACTGAATATTAAAATGTGGTATCCCCCCCGCCCAGGCTTTGCTGTTTTTGACTGTTGAAGACTAGAGTCACATGTTCATTTAGTGACTTTTCCAAACTATTTTTCCAAAGACTATTCTTTGTCGAGTACAGTCACTGAAGTCTTTTTCTTTAGCTTGTGTTCAACTAGTGTTTTGACAGAGATTTCTTTGAATATCAAGAGAAAAATAAAAACAAAACACTTCTCTCAGTCTTTGTGGATTGACTTTGTGTTGGGTACTTTTTAAACACTGTTTACAACTCTTTCTGAGTTGACTGCCTTCAGTGAGCCTAGAGATTAGCCAGAGTTTTTGAGAAAGCTTATGGTCTTAACAGGTCTTTTCTGAGCACACATCCAGTCCTGAGCATGCATGTGACTTCCTGGAGTCCCCAAAATATACAGGTGCTTTTTTTTTTTTTCAAATTTATTATTTTTTTTCTGAGACAGAGCCTCACTCCAATTGCTCAGGCTAGAGTGCAGTGGCATGATCTTAGCTCACTGAGACCCCCGCCTACCAGGTTCAAGCAATTCTTGTGCTTCAGCCTCCCAAGTAGCTGGGATTACAGGTATGTGCCACCACACCTGGCTGATTTTTGTACTTTTAGTAGAGACAGGGTTTTACCGTGTTGGCCATGCTGGTCTCAAACTCCTAGCCTCAAGCAATCTGCCCGCCTCGGCCTCTCAGAGTGCTGGGATTACAGGCAAGAGTCATCATGCCCAGCCTTTCTTAATTTTTTAGTAGAGATAGGGTCCTGCCATGCTATACTGCCTGGTCCTGAACTCCTGGCCTCATACAATCCTCCTGCCTTGGCCTCTCAAAGTGCGCAGATTATAGGTATGAGCCACCACACCCAGTCCAAGGGTGCTTTTGAATGCCTTTATTTCCCCACAAGAAACTCCTCAGCTTTTCTTCCTAGGCTTTAGATGGCCAAATGTATGGGTAACCATAGTACAAAGGCCTGGACCAGAGTAGAGTCCTGAGGGGAGGGGGCTGCCACTAGCCTGGTTGTTGAATTGGGAAGGGGTCAGGAGTATAGGGCAAATCAAAGGACCCTGGTGGCCATCATGTCATACCTCTTTATGTCAAGTGGTGAAATCACAGTTCTGCTCAAGGTGCCAGGGGCCAGGCCAGGTCAACTTCCTTGCTGACATCCAGCCTTGGCTCCTTGAGTCAGAGTACCCCCCTCACCCTCCCCACCTGTGATGACACAGATGCCTCCTAGGGGTAAGCACAGGGTTCCTTGGACATCACTTCCCCAGAATAAGGGCACCAGTGGAGAACTGTTCTTAAAGTACCTGGCTGCTGATAGTGAGGGCAGATGGCTTCCAGCTCAGTATCACTACAGCAGGGGGTACCACAGGCTGCAGATCCAGGGTGGGTCACAGCAGGAGCATCACTCACATGGGCCTGGGCTGCAGGGGTCCAAGGGGATGGTCCTGGAGCTGAGAGCTCCATCTCTGCCTCCTCACGGCGAGTTCTGAGGCTGGGCATGATTAGGACCTGAAGACCGGCAAGAACACAGGTGAGTATACAGAACACAGGTGAGTATACAGACAGGCTAGCTCTAGGGATTCACCCTCCCATCAGGCCAGGGTTTCTTCCTCCACCCTTGCAGCCCAAGACCTGAAGAGGGCCCAGTGCTGCTAGGTCTCAGGAGCTGATGCTATGTTCCCTGATCTTGGACCCAAAAAGAGGGAGTCAGCCATGGAGACACAGACTCACAAGCCAGGGCCACAGGTACAAAGGGGCAAGATGATGACCCTAAGGAAAAGTGGGGTCACTGTGCCCAGGCCTGCCATGCTAGGAGGGCAGCCCCCACAGGGTCTGTATCCTGCTATAGAGCTTGTGTACCTCTGTGGGGCCTGTATCCTGCTGTGGGGCTGTGTCCTGCTGTGGGCCTGTGTACTGCTGTGGGGCTGTGTCCTGCTGTGGGCCTGTGTCCTTCCTGCTGTGGGGCTGTGTCCTGCTGTTGGGCCTGTGTCTTGCTGTGCCTGTATCCTGCTGTGGGGCTGTGTCCTGCTGTGGGCCTGTACCCTGCTGTGGGCCTGTGTCCTGCTGTGGGCCTGCACCCTGCTGTGGGCCTGTGTCCTGCTGTGCCTGTGTCCTGCTGTGGGGCTGTGTCTTGCTGTGGGCCTGTGTCCTGCTGTTGGGCCTGTGTCCTGCTGTGGGGCTGTGTCCTGCTGTGGGGCTGTGTCCTGCTGTGTGGCTGTGTCCTGCTGTGCCTGTGTCCTGCTGTGGGGCTGTGTCCTGTTGTGGGGCTGTGTCTTGCTGTGGGGCTGTGTCCTGCTGTGGGCCTGTGTCCTGCTGTGGGGCTGTGTCCTGCTGTGGGCCTGTGTCCTGCTGTGGGCCTGTGTCCTGCTGTGGGCCTGTACCCTGCTGTGGGCCTGTATCCTGCTGTGGCCACTCTTCTCACTCTTTGTTGCTGACATTCAGAATGCTCTGAAGCTGGGCATACCAGACCCACCTAGAGTGGGAGAACAGCAGCTCCAAAGGGTGAGCAGCCAGGGGCAGCCTGTGCTGCAGCCCCACATATCATCATTATGTGTCAACGCCTACCAATCCTAGTGGTCAATTCTGTCTGAGTTGCACCATCCTGGCAGCATCCACAGCAGGTGTTCCCATCTTTACTTGCCTGGGACGTTCTCCCACTGCACCAGCTACTCCCTCCTAGCCTCTCATTCCCCATTTCATATTGGCATCCCAGTGTGTACTTCTGCACTGCCACTAACTTCCTTGGTGATTATGTCCAGTCTTGAGGCATCAACACCCTTGTTAAGACTCACAAACTTGGGCTCGTCTCCAGTCCTAACTACTCCCTGTGAGCAGGAGAGAGGACACTCCCATGTGGAGGCATGATGGGTTCCTCACATGGACCACGTTACTGATTCCCACTACCCCCTCACTGTGTAAATGCATCATACCCTGCCCGGGTGCCCACTGGGAGCACTGACATACCTCAGCACTTCACTCACATTGTACTGACATTGACTCTTCTGTCCTTCATGAGCACCAGCTGAGAATGAGGGTGTGGTCAAGGGGATCTGCAAAGGTGATGTGAGGAAAGGTGGCAGAAGGATGGTGCAGGGAGTCAAGATGATGGTAGGTGTCACCCATAGGCTATGTGGGGAAGAAAGAAGGGCTGGGTGGTGCTCCTGGACTCAGATCACTATCAAGGAGGAATGCACAACTAGTGGTCTGGGTGAAAAGGTCAGAGGACAAGTGTAGGGAAAAGCTAGAGGGAGAAGGCAAGGAGATATGAACAGAGCTCACAGGAATGGTCAGTATGGACCAATGATAAGGGGCCTTGGCTGTCAGATGAAGGTGAAGCACTGGCCACATTTCTGTGTCAGGAGAGACAAAACTAATATCTCAAGATTAACTTGGCAGGGTGCTCAGAGGAATGGTGGGAGATGAGATTCTAAGCAGATACAGCACTAAGGTGCCTACCATGTGGCAGCAGAAATGGAGGAGATATGGGGGATGGGGGTGACAAGGCCCTCAGTGACTGCATCTGCCTGCCCTTACAGTGCAGGTGCCCAGTTTCCTCGAGGGAAACCTCTCCCCATCCAAGGGGTGCTGTAATAATCTGCAATATTTATTTAGTTCATTTTATTTAAAAATACTTTAAATTCTCATTGTTTCTGAATCGGGGCACAGTCACCTCAAAATTTAAAAGGTAAGACGGATTTATGGTGAAAAATTCCCCAAACATCCACTCAGTTTCCCTTGTTTCTAGTGTACCATTCCAGATTAATCTAGGTTTACACAGCAAATATATAAACATACGTTTGCCTTTTAATGACAAATTACACCCAACTATGCTATGGTTTCACACCTTATTTTTCTCACTTCATTATGTGTGGGATCTTGCTTACCAGGACACAGAATAAATGCCCCCTCCCCCCCAGGTCCATATCCTAATCTCTGGTACTTGTGCTTATGTTACACTACATACCAAAGGGACTTTGCAGAGGGAATTAAGGTTATGGACGTGAATTACCCTGGTGGACCCAATGTAATCAAATGAGCCCTTAAAAGCCTGAGAAGGATCTGAGGGCCACGTGGAAGGACCTCGGAGAGCTAAGGGCCACTCAGGCTGGCAGCCAGCACTTCTGAGGACCAACCCCAAGAAAAACAGGTTCGGCCAACAGCCTGAACAAGCTTGGAAGTGGAGTCTCCTGGCTAAAGGCTAAGCCAGCTCTTCAGGAGTCAGACAACTGGAAGAGCCAGCCACCACCCTCCCACAGCAAGCAGCCACAGGATGTGCCCTGGCCGATCCCTCAGCACCTTCCCCCTTGGGGGAGAACTGGCCGAAACTCTCCTCCCTTCCCAGAGTACCTCCTCCACATGCAGAGCGACTCCACTACTGACTGGGCCTCCCAGGCAGGACATCTGAGGCCGAGCGAAACCCCCCTTCTCCCCCAGCTCTGCTCTGTGCATCTCCAACTTCACATTGAACACCAGGAACCGCGAACCCACCCTGTCTCCCACGCGCCGGGAACCACCCCATCGCACTGCTGCCCGGTGTAGGGAAAAGAAAGAGAGATCAGACTGTTACTGTGTCTATGTAGAAAGGGAAGACATAAGAAATTCCATTTTGACCTGTACCTTGAACAATTGCTTTGCTGAGATGCTGTTAATTTGTAACTTTGCCCCAGCCACTTTGCCACAACTTCGAGCTCACAAAAACATGTGTTGTATGGAATCAATGTTTAAGGGATCTAGGGCTGTGCAGGATGTGTCTTGTTAATAAAATGTTTACAAGCAGTATACTTGGTAAAAGTCATCGCCATTCTCTAGTTTCAATAAACCAGGGGCACAATGCACTGCGATAAGCCGCAGAGACCTCTGCCTTGGAAAGCGGGGTATTGTCCAAGGTTTCTCCCCATGTGATAGTCTGAAACATGGCCTTGTAGGATGAGAAAGACCTGACCATCCCCCAGCCCGACACCCGTAAACAGTCTGTGCTGAGGTGGATTAGTAAAAGAGGAAAGCCTCTTGCAGTTGAGACAGAGGAAGGTCACTGTCTCCTGCCTGCCCCTGGGAACTGAATGTCTCAGTATAAAACCCGGTTGTACATTTGTTCAACTCTGAGATAGGAGAAAAACCGCCCTATGGTGGGAGGTGAGACATGTCTGCAGCAATGCTGCCTTGTTATTCTTTACTCCACCGAAATGTTTGCGCGGAGAGAAACATAAATCTGGCCTACGTGCACATCCAGGCATAGCACCTCCCCTTAAACACGACACAGATTCTTTTGCTCACCTGTTTTTTTTGCTGACCTTCTCCCTGTTATCACCCTGCTCTCCTACCGCAATCCTCTTGCTGAGATAATGAAAATAATAATCAATAAAAACTGAGGGAACTCAGAGACCGGTGCTCGTGCCGGTCCTTGGTATGTTGAGTGCCGGTCTCCTGGGCCCACTGTTGTTTCTCTGTACTTTGTCTCTGTGTCTTATTTCTTTTCTCAGTCTCTCATCCCACCTGACGAGATATCCTACAGGTGTGGAGGGGCAGGCCACCCCTTCACTCCGTCGCTCCGCCTGAGCTCGAATGGTGGCATCGACACCCGGGAATGCCACCAGCCTGCAGGTGGAGTCCTGGCTCGGCCCCTCGCGGTGACCTTACCCCGGGCTTTCCCAGGAGACCCCCCTCCCGGAGGCAGCCCCCAGAGGCTCTGACCTCCAGCCCCCGCCTCGTCCCCCGGGGCGCTCCCACAACCCCCAGCGCGGCTCCGTCCCCGCCCGGGGTCCCCATCTCTCTGACCGTCCCGCCTGAGCCCTGAGAGGCCCCTGGGGCCCCAACCACAGGGGCATCAGGGACAACTGGACACGGGGTCTGAGGCGTGGAGCTTCGCGGAACTAACCTCAACCGGTCGCGCTTGGAAGGGAGGCAGCACCGCGGCACGAAGGCTTCTCAGCCAACGCCGGCTGATCCCCGGAAGTCCCGCCCCGAATTCCGGCCCGCCGCTCGTTCTGTCTGGGACAGCGTAGCCTCTCTAGACGGCGGGAGGCCGGGGCGACTCTGTGGTTCAGCCCCAGACCTGGTCCCGCTAACCCTGAGGCCAGAGACCCTTCTGTTCCCCGTTTTTCAGAGTGGACCCCTGCACTGAACAAGGCAGCAACTGAAGAAAAGGGGACACTACTAGAAATGCAGAGATAATGGGACATACTGTTGCAGTGGGAGATTTTAATACACAGGCCCCCAGAATCGGAACAGATTGTAGTTTGATAAAAACCTAAGGATACGTTTTTTGGAAGAACTGAATCATTCAATCAGTAAGTGATTAGATGGATAGATGGAAGAATTCAAATTCCTTCAGTAGATAATATGTTTTCGTGAGATTGCGCATGGATCATTTGTAATACAGAAATGAATTGTACACTTGGACGTAAAGAATACAAATAAGGCTGGGTGCGGTGGCCCACGCCTGTAATTCCAGCACTTGGGAGGCCGAGGTGGGCGGATGGCTTGAGGCCAGGCGTTTGAGACCAGCCTGGGCAATATAGGGAGACTCCATCTCTACAAAAAATACAAAAGTTAGCCAGGTGTGATGGTGTGTGCCTGTAGTCCCAGCTACTCAGGAGGCTGAGGTGGGCGGATTGCTCGAGCCGGGGAATGTGCAGCTGCAGTGAGCCAGGATCACACCATTGCACCGATGAGAGAGTGAGACTCTGTTTCAAAAAAAAGAAACAAACAACAACCACCAAAAAAACCCCACAAATATTTTAATGTTCATTTTGCAGGCAGATTAAACTATCAAAATCAGGAATACATAATAAAAAATACGTGACAAATTCTATTGGAATTTAAGAAACACTGCCTAGATAACCCTCTTTTATTTTTTTGAAGTTCAGGCTGAGGTGCTCTCAGTTGGAGATGAGGAACTTATTGGAAGCTGGAGTAAATGTCACTCTTGCTATGCTTTAGCAAAAAGATTGGTGGCATTTTGGCCATGCCCTAGAGATCTATGGAAATTTGAGCTAGAGAGAGATGATTTAGGGCATCTGGTAGAAGAAATTTCTAAGCAGCAAAGCATTCAAGATGTGACATACCTTTTTCTGAAAGTGTACAGTCATATGCATTCACAAAGAGATGGCCTGAAATTGGAATTTATGTTTATTTATTTTTTTATTTTTAATTTTTTTATTTCCATAGGCTTTAAAATTTTTTATTTCCATAGGTGGTGGTGTTTACATGAGTAAGTTCTTTAGTGGTGATTCGTGAGATTTTGGTGCACCCATCACCTGGGCAGTATACATTGAACCCAATTTATAGTCTTTTATCCCTCACGCACTTCCCACCCTTCCCCCCCACCCCGAGTCCCAGTCCCCAAAGTCCATTGTATCCTTCTTATGCCTTTGCATCCTCATAGCTTAGCCACCTCTCATGAGTGAGGACATACGAAGTTTGGTTTTCCATTCCTGAGTTACTTCACTTAGAATAATAGTCTCCAATCCCATCCAGATTGCTGTGAATGCCATTAATTCACTCCTTTTTATGGCTGAGTAGTATTCCATCATATATATATCATATACATATATCACATATATATGATATATATGATGGAATATTTTCTATATATATATGTATAGATATACACATATATACACACACACACACACACACACACATATATATATGCCACAGTTTGTTTATCCACTCGTTGATTGATAGGCATTTGGGCTGCTTCCACATTTTTGCAATTGTGAATTGTGCTGCCATAAACATGCATATACAAGTATCTTTTTCGTATAATGACTTATTTTCCTCTGGGTAGATACCCAGTAGTGGGATTGCTGGATGAAATGGTAGTTCTTGGTAGTTCTACTTTTTGTTCTTTAAGGATTCGCCACACTGTTTTCCATAGTGGTTGTACTAGTTTACATTCCCACCAGCAGCATGGAAGTATTCCCTTTTCACCGCATCCATGCCATCTATTATTTTTTGATTTTTGATTATGGCCATTCTTGTGGGAGTAAGGTGGTATTGTTTTGTGGTTTTGATTTGCATTTCCCTGATCATTAGTGATGTTGAGCATTTTTTCATATTTGTTGGTCATTTGTATATCTTGTTTTGAGAATTGTCTGTTCATGTCCTTAGCCCCCTCCCCAATTTTTTTTTTTTTTTTTGAGACGGAGTTTCGCTCTTGTTGCCCAGGCTAGAGTGCCATGGTACGATCTTGGCTCACCACAACCTCTGCCTCCTGGGTTCAAGCGATTCTCCTGCCTCAGCCTCCTGAATAGTACAGGCATGCACCATCATGCCCGGCTAATTTTGTATTTTTAGTAGAGACAGGGTTTCTCCATGTTGGTCAGGCTGGTCTGGAACTCCCAACCTCAGGTGATCCACCTGCCTCAGCCTCGCAAAGTGCTGGGATTACAGGAGTGAGCCACCGGGCCTGGCCGTTAGCCCCCTTTTTGATGGGATTATTTCTTGCTAATTTTTTTGAGCTCCTTGTAGATTCTGCATGTTAGTCCTTTGTTGGATGTATAGATTGTGAAGATTTTCTCCCACTCTGTGGGTTGTCTGTTTACTCTGCTGACTCTTCCTTTTGCTGTGCAAAAGGCCGTTAGCTTAGTTTAGTCCCACCTATTTATCTTTGTTTTTGTTGCATTTGCTTTTGGGTTCTTGGTCATGAAATCTTTGCCTAGGCCAATGTCTAGAAGGGTTTTTCTGATGTTATCTTGTAGAATTTTTATATTTTCAGGTCTTAGATTTAAGTCCTTGATCCATCTTGAGTTGATTTTTATAACGTGAAAGATGAGGATCCAGGTTTATTCTCCTACATGTGGCTTACCAACTATCCCAGCACTATTTGTTGAATAGGGTGTTCTTTCCCCACTTTATGTTTTTGTGTGCTTTGTTAAAGGTCAGTTGGCTGTAAGTATTTGAGTTTATTTCTGGGTTCTCTATTCTGTTCCATTGGTCTATGTGCTTATTTTTATAGAAGTACTATGCTGTTCTGGTGACTATGGCCTCATAGTATAGTTTGAAATCAGGTACTGTGATGCCTCCAGGTTTGTTCTTTTTGCTTAGTCTTGTTTTGGCTATGCAGGCTGATTTTTGGTTCCATATGAATTTTAGGATTGTTTTTTCTAGTTCTGTGAAGAATGATGGTGGTATTTTGATGGGAATTGCATTGAATTTGTACATTGCTTTTGGCAATATGGTCATTTTCTCAATATTGATTCTACCCATCCATGAGCATGGGATGTGTTTCCATTTGTTTGTGTCATCTATGATTTCTTTTAGCAGTGTTTTGTAGTTTTCCTTGTAGAGGTCTTTCACCTCCTTGGTTAGGAATATTCTGAAGTATTTCATTTTTTGCAACTATTGTAAAAAGGGTTGAGTTCTTGATTTGATTCTCAGCTTGGTTGCTGTTGGTGTATAGCAGAGCTACTGATTTGTGTACATTAATTTTGTATCCTGAAATTTGCTAATTCATTTATCATTTGTAGGAGCATTTTGGAGGCGTCTTTAGGGTTTTCTAGGTATATGATCCATCATCAACAAATAGTGACGGTTTGACTTCCTCTTTACTGGTTTGGATGCCCTTTGTTTTTTTCTCTTTTCTAATTGTTCTGGCTAGGACTTCCAGTACTATGTTAAATAGAAGTGGTGACAGTGGGCATCTTTGTCTTGTTCCAGTTCTCAGAGGGGATGCTTTCAACTTTTACTTGTTCAGTATTATGTTGGCTGTGGGTTTATCATAGATAGCTTTTATTACATTGAAGTATGTCCTTTGTATGCTGATTTTGCTGAAGGTTTCAATCATAAAGGGATACTGGATTTTGTAGGGTGAGGCCCTATGGGGCTTAGCGGGTATTCTTCCAGTATGTGGAGATGAGAGATTGTAATAAATAAAGACACAAGACAAAGAGATAAAGAGAAAGCAGCTGGGCCTGGGGGACCACTACCATCAAGACATGGAGACTGGTAGTGGCCCTGAATGGCTGGGCACACTGATATTTATTGCATACAAGACAAGGGGGGCAGGATAAGGAGGGTGAATCTTCTCAGTGATTGACAAGGTGAAGCAAGTCACGTGATCATAGGACAGGGGGCCCTTCTCTTTTAGGTAGAGGAAGCAGAGAGAGAAGGCAGCATACGTCAGCGTTTCCTTCTATGCACTTATAAAAAGATCAAAGACTTTAAGACTTTCACTATTTCTTCTACCGCTATCTACTATGGACTTCAAAGAGGAACCAGGAGTATGAGAGGAACATGAAAGTGGACAAAGAGCCTGATCATTGAAGCACAGCACCACAGGGAGGGGTTTAGGCCTCCAGATGACTGTGGGCAGGCCTGGATAATATCCAGCCTTCCACAAGAAGCTGGTGGAGCAGAGGGTTCCCTGACTCCTCCAAGGAAAGGAGACTCCCTTTCATGGTCTGCTAAGTAATGGGCATCTTCCCAGACTCTGAGGTTACTGCTTGACCAAGGAGCCCTCAAGCAGCCCTTATGAGGGCGTGACAGAGGGCTCACCTCTTGTCTTCTAGGTCACTTCTCACAATGTCCCTTCAGCACCTGACCGTATACCCGCTGGTTATTCCTAGGTTATATTAGTAATGCAACAAAGAGTAATATTAAAACCTAATGATTAATGTTTATAATAATGATTGATAATTGTCCATGATCATCTCTATATCTAATTTGTATTATGACTATTCTTATTCTAACTATTTTCTTTATTATGCTGAAACAGTTTGTGACTTCAGTCTCTTGCCTCAGCACCTAGGTAAACTTTTGCCCACAGGATTTTGCCAAATGCTTTTTCTGTGTCTGTTGAGATGATAATGTGATTTTTGTTTTTAATTCTGTTTATGTGGCATGTCCCTTATTGACTTGCATATGTTAAACCATCCCTGCATCCCTAGTATGAAACCAACTTGACCACGGTGGATTATCTTTCTGATATGTGTTGGATTCAGTTAGCTAGCATTTTGTTAAGGATTTTTGCATCTATGTTCATCAGGGATATTGGTCTGTAGTTTTCTCTTTTTTGTTATGTTCTTTCCTGGTTTTGGTATTAGGGTGATACTGGCTTCATAGAGTGATTTAGGGAGGATTCCTAAATTTGTATCTTTCCAGGAATTTATCCATCTCCTCTAGGTTTTCTAGTTTATGCACATAATGGTGTTCATAGTAGCCTTGAATGATCTTTTGTATTTCTGTGGTGTTGGTTGTAATATATCCTGTTTCTTTTCTAATTCAGCTTATTTGGAGCTTCTTTTCTTTTCTTTTGAAATGGAATTTCGCTCTTTTTGCCCAGGCTGGAGTGCAATGGCCTGATCTCAGCTTACTGCAACCTCTGCCTCATGGGTTCAAGCAATTCTCCTGATTCAGCCTCCCAAGTAGCTGGGATTACAGGCACCTGCCACCACACCCGGCTAATTTTTTGTATTTTTAGTAGAGATGGGGTTTCACCATGTTGGCCAAGATGGTCTCAATCTCTTGACCTTGTGATCCACCTGCCTCAGCCTCCCAAAGAGCTGGGATTACTGGAGCTTCTTTCTTGTTTTTTGGTTAATCTTCCCAATGGTCTATCAATTTTATTTATCTTTTCAAAGAGCCAGCTTTCTGTTTCATTTATCTTTTGTATTTTTTTGTTGTTGTTTCAATTTTATTTAGTTCTGCTCTGATCTTGGTTATTTCCTTTCTTCTGCTGGATTTGGGCTTGGTTTGTTCTTATTTCTCTAGTTCCTTGAGTGTGACCTTAGATTGTCTATTTGTGCTCTTTCAGACTTTTTGATGAAGATATTTAAGGCTATGAACTTTCCTCTTACCACCACCTTTGCAGTATCCCAGAGGTTTTGATAGGTTGTGTCACTATTGTTGTTCAGTTCAAAGAATTTTTAAATTTCTATCTTGATTTCATTGTTGACCCAGTGATAATTCAGGAGCAGGTTATTTAATTTCCATGTATTTGCATGGTTTTTTTTTTTTTTGAGACGGAGTCTCGCTCTGTCACCCAGGCTGGAGTGCAGTGGCATGATCTCGGCTCACTGCAAGCTCTGCCTCCTGGGTTCATGCCATTCTCCTGCCTCAGCCTCTTTGAGTACCTGGGACTACAGGCGCCTGCCACCACGCCCAGCTAATTTTTTTGTATTTTTAGTAGAGATGGGGTTTCACCATGGTCTCGATCTCCTGACCTTGTGATCTGCCCGCCTTGGCCTCCCAAAGTGCTGGGATTACAAGCGTGAGCCACCACACCTGGCCTACTGCATGGTTTTGAAGATTTCTTTTGGAGTTGATTTCCAGTTTATTCCACTGTGGTCTAAGAGAGTACTTGATATAATTTCAATTTTCTTAAATTTATTGAGAATTGTTTTGTGGCCTGTTATATGTTCTATTTTGGATAAAGTTCCATGCATTGATGAATAGAATGTATATTATGCAGTTGTTGGATAGAATGTTCTGTAAATATCTATTAAGTCTATTTGTTCCAGAGTATAGTGTAAATTCATTGTTTCTTTATTAACTTTCTGTCTTGATGACCTATCTAGTACTGTTGGTGGAGTACTAAAGTCCCCTACTGTTATTGTGTTACTGTCTATCTCATTACTTAGGTCTAGTGGTAATTGTTTTATAAATTTGGGAGCTCAAGTGTTAGGTGCATATATATTTAGGATTGTGATATTTTCCTGTTGAACAAGGCCCTTTATTATTATATGTTTCTCTTTGTCTTTTTTAACTGCTATTGCTTTAAAGTCTGTTTTGTCTGATATAAGAATAGCTACTCCTGCTTGTTTTTGGTGTCCATTTGCATGGAATGTCTTAAGGAAAAATACCTTAAGTTTAAGTGAGTCCTTATGGGTTAGGTGAGGAGTCTCTTGACGGCAGCAGATACTTGGTTGGTGAATTCTTACCCATTCTGCAATTCTACACCTTATAAGTGGAACATTTAGGCCATTTACATCCAATATTAGTATTGAGATGTGAGGTACTATTCCATTCGTCATGGTATTTGTTGCATGTATACCTTGGTTTTTTTTTTTTTTTGAGATGGCGTCTCACTTTGTCACCCAGGTTGGAGTGCAGTGGTGTGATCTTGGCTCACTGTAAGCTCTGCCTTCTGGGTTCATGCCATTCTCCTGCCTCAGCCTTCTGAGTAGCTGGGACTACAGGTGCCCGCTACCACACCCCAGCTAATTTTTTTGTATTTTTGGTAGAGACGGGGTTTCACTGTATTAGCCAGGATGGTCTCGATCTCCTGACCTCGTGATCCACCTGCCTCGGCCTCCCAAAGTGCTGGGATTACAGGTGTGAGCCACCACGCTGAGCCACCTTGGTTTTTTTAAATTGTATTTTTGTTTTATAGGTCCTATGAGATTTGTGTTTTAAGGATGTTCTGTTTTGATGTGTTTCCAGGATTTGTTTCAAGATTTAGAGCTCTTTTAGCAGTTTTGTAGTGCTGGCTTGGTAGTGGTGAATTATCTCAGCATTTGTTTGTCTGAAAAAGACTGTGTCTTTCCTTCATTTATGAAGCTTAGTTTCACTGGGTACAAAATTCTTGGCTGATAATTGTTTTGTTTAAGGAGGCTGAAGATAGGGCCCTAATCTCTTCTAGCTTGTAGAGTTTGTGCTGAGAAATCTGTTGTTAATCTGATAGGTTTATCTTTATAGATTACCTGGTGCTTTTGCTTCACAGCTCTTAAGATTCTTTCCTTCATCTTCACTTTAGATAACCGGATGATGATGTGCCCAGGTGATGATCTTTTTGTGATGAATTTCCCAGGTGTTTTTTCAGTTTCTTGTATTTGGATGTCTAGGTCTCTAGCAAGGCTGGGGAAGTTTTCCTTGATTATTCCCCCAGATATGTTTCCCAAACTTTTAGATTTCTCTTCCTCCTCAGGAATGCCAATTATTCTTAGGTTTGGTTGTTTAATATAATTCCAAAGTTCTTGGAGGCTATGTTCATTTTGTTAATTTTTTTCTTTGTTGGTTTGGGTTAATTCAAAAACCTTGTCTTCGAGATCTGAAGTTCTGTCTTCTGTTTGATCCTATTGCTGAAACTTTCCAGAAAATTTTGCATTTCTCTAAGTTGTCTTTTATTTCCTGAAGTTGTGATTTTTTTTTATTTATGCTATCTATTTCACTGAAGATTCCCCTCATTTCTTGTACCATTTTTTGGATTTCCTTAAATTGGACTTCACTTTTCTTTGGTGCCTCCTTAATTAGCTTAATAATTGACCTTCTGAATTCTTTATCAGGTAAGTCAGGGATTTCTTCTTGGTTTGGATCCATTGCTGGTTGAGCTAGCATGATTTTTGGGGGGTGTTAAATAACATTATTTTGTCATGTTACTAGAATTGTTTTTCTGGTTCCTTCTAATTTGGGTAGGCAATATCAGGGGAAGATCTGCCACTCAAGGCTACTGTTCAGATTATTTTGTCCCATGTGGTATTCTTTTGATGTAGTACTCTGCCCGCATTCCTAGGGATGTGGCTTCCTGGGAGCCGAGCTGTAGTGATTATTTTTCTCCTGGACCTAACCACCCAGCAGGGCTACCAGGCTCTGGGCTGGTATTGGGGGTTGTCTGCACAGACTCAAGTGATGTGGATCATCTTCAGGTCTTACAGCCATGGATACCAGCACCTGCTCCAGTGGAGGTGGCAGGGGAGTGAAATGGACTCTGTGAAGGTCCATAGTTATGGTTGTTTAATGCACTATTTTGGTGCTGGTTGGCCTCCTGCCAGGAGGTGGTGCTTCCAAGAAAGCATCAGCTGTGGTAGTATAGGAAGGATCAACCAGTGGGCAGGGCCCTAGAACTCCCAAGAGAATATGACTTTTGTCCTCGGCTACCAGGGTGGGTAGGGAAGGACCATCGTGTGTGGGGCAGGTTAGGCATGTCTGAGCTCAGACTCTCTTTGAGTAGGGTTTGCTGCTGCTGCTGTGGGGTTGGGGGTATGGTTCCCAGGTCAATAGAGTTGTTCCCAGGAGGATTATGGCTGCCTCTGCTGTGTCATGCAGGTTGTCAGGGAAGTGGAGGAAAGCTGGCTGTTACAGGCCTCACCCAGCTCCCATGCAACCCTAAAGGCCAGTCCCACTTTCACTCTGCACCCCCCCAACAGTACTGAGTTTGTTTCTAAGCAGTGGGTGAGAAGGGCTGGGAACTTTCCACAGGCTACCAGCCTCCCAGCTAAGAAAGCAAGGAGGGCATTCGTGCCTCCCCACCTGCCAAGTCTGCACACTGAATTCACACACTCCTGTGAGTTCTGGCCAGGAGACTTCATGTTTGGTTGGAATTGTTATAAAGTTCAGCTGGAGGTTTCCTTCTCCCTTTGATCTTTTCCCAGTTCCTCTGGCACCCTCCCCAAAGACCTCTGTGAGACAAGGTGGAAATGGCTTTCCAGGGCTTTTCCTACTGCTTCCTCTAACCCTGTATTTTGCTTGGCTCTCAAATTTGACGCAGCTCCAGGTAAGATCAGATCCTTCTGTGATCTAGACCTTCAGGTTCCTTGGTGAGGATGTGTGTTTGGGGTTGAATGATCCCCATTTCCCACTTTCACAGCTTGGCACTTACAGTATTTTGGGTGTCTCCTGGGCCCTGCAGGAGCAATCCACTCCCTCTGCTTTTTGTATGAGAAAAAAATCTGTATGGTGAATTTTGTCTTAAAGTAATAGTCCCAGCCACTCAGGAGGCTGAGGAAAGAGAATGGCATGAATCCGGGAGGCTGAGCTTGCAGTGAGCCAAGATCGTGCCGCTGCACTCCAGCCTGGGTGACAGAGTGAGACTCCATCTCAAAAAAAAAAAAAGTAATATAACCGGTTGGGCTGGGTGCGGTGGCTCATGCCTGTAATCGCAGCACTTTGGGAAGCCGAGACAGTGGATCACGAGGTCAGGAGATTGAGACCATCCTGGCTAACATGGTGAAACCCTGTCTCTACTAAAAATACAAAAAATTAGCTGGGCATAGTGGTGGGTGACTGTAGTCCCAGCTACTCTGAAGGCTGAGGAAGGAGAATGGCGTGAACCCAGGAGGCGGAGCTTGCAGTGAGCCAGGACTGTGCCACTGCACTCCAGCCTGGGTGACAGAGCTAAGGGAGGAGACCACCCCTCATATTGTCTTATGCCCAATTTCTGCCTCCAAAGAAAGAATAAGTAAAAACTAAAAGGCAGAAATTAAATTCACAGGCAGACAGCCTGGTGCTATGCCCTGGGCCTGGTTAAAGATCGACCCCTGACCTCACTGGTTATATACAGATTTCAGACATTGTATGGAAAAGCATTGTGAAAATCCCTGTCCTGTTCTGTTCCATTCTGATTATCAGTGCATGCAGCCCCCAGTCACATACCCACTGCTTGCTCAATCAATCACAACCCTCTCACGTGGACCCCCTTAGAGTTGTAAGCCCTTAAAAGGGGCAGGAATTGCTCACTCAGGGAGGCCAGTTCTTGGAGATGTGAGTCTTGCCGAAGCTCCTGGCTGAATAAAGCCCTTCCTTCTCTAACTCGGTGTCTGAGAGGTTTTGACTGTGGCTTGTCCTGCTACAGAGTGAGACTCCATCTCAAAAAAAAAAAAAAAAAAAAAAGGGACTTGAGAGAAAAAAATTTCAGACAAAAAACTATAGTATACCTGTTATGGGATTCTATACCTGACCACTGTTTTTGAGCTCTTATTATTTTCCTACAAGTTGGACTAAATCCTAAATCACGTCCTTGCTACAAGTCTCTAAAAATAGACTGGGTTTTAATTTTCATGTTTTTAGTTGACCTCCCAATGGAATAGGATTTTAAAAAAATTCTGGCATATAAATTTTTTTAAATTCTTATGTGCATTATGTTTCTACCACATATCTCTCATTGTTATACTTCTTCTGAGAAAACTAATTCCATGGTACTCCAAAGGCTAGAGATGATTCCACAAGTAATAACAGCTACAGATCAATGTCTTTGACAGGACTATTGGAAAGGAACCTTCCCAGTGACAAGGGACAACTTGACACTCATATTTTGATCATCAAAGCTTTCTAGAAGAGACTTTTTATCAAGAGGGAGAGATGAGAGAAAACTTTTATCTGAGGAATGTGAGTGTTTTTAATTATTAGGCCCAGAGTAGCATTAAAATAAAACAGTAATGACATCCTACTCCCCCACTTTTTAGCTATGTATTCATCTCCTGAAACTGCTTGCTATCGCCACAAGTAGCTACAAATTAACCGAAAAATGCCATGCTGAGCACTAAAACCCACAACCCATATTTTAACAATGTAAAGCCAATCAATAGCTTATTTTAATGTAAATTCTTGGTAAATAACTCAGGAACACCCTCTTTTTTTCCCTTTAAAAATCAATTTATAGTCTGGAAGTGGCGGCTTATGCCTGTAATCCCAGTGCTTTGGGAGGCTGAGGTGGGAGGATCACTTGAGGCCAGGAGTTTGAGAGCAGCCTAAGCAACACAGCAAGACCCTGTCTCTACAAAAGACTTTCAAAAAATGAGCTGTGCATGGTAGTGTATGTCTGTAGTCCTAGCTACTGATGGGTCCAAGGTGGGAGGATTGCTTGAGCCCAGGCATTCAAGGTTATACAGAGCTATGATTGTGACACTGCACTCCAGCCTGAACAACAGAGCAAGACCCTGTCTCTGTTAAAAAATGAAAAAAAAAAAAATCCACTGTAACTGCTGCTAACTGGAGTGTATTTTCAGGGCAAATTAAATCTTTGATCCTGGGTTACAGTCCTCAAGTTTGGCCTAAATAAACTGTCTACTTACATTAATTTTGCCTCAGCTTCTTCCTTTTAGGTCATGTGGAATAAGGACAGTGAGAAATGGGTCTGGATACATCTCTTTCCTTGATTGTCTTTCTCTTTCAGCTGAATGCCAAGGCATGAAGAAATGAAGAGTGAGAGCTTTTGAGGGTAAGGCTTTGCTATTCAAGCCTGGGCTGTCACAGGTGTAAATGTCACCTCTCCTGCCCATAGGTCTTGGGTGCACAACCATTGAGGTCCTTGGTTCCTAGAGCCAGGTCTTCTCAGAAATGGGGTTCTGAGAAAGAACTTGTGGGAGGGAAAGAAAATATGGACCCTTCTTCTCACTCTGCTCTGCTCTCCTGGGGATGACCCATGGATGGGGCTGGGTAGGGGTTATAAGTCAAAATTGAAATTCTAAGCCCACCACAACCAATGAACCCCTCTTCTCAGACAAGGGCATTCCAAAGTTAACCTGAAAAACTAGTTCAGGCCATAATAGGAAGAGGGGGCCAGGCATGCTTCATTATACTCTCCTCCCTTTGGAACTCAGGTACAACTGACCAGCATTAACATTAAAACAGAGATCTTAAGATTTTTTATAATAATGACACCAAATTCCAGCCTGACTCAAATATAGCATCATATGTCAGAGTGCAGGCCCTGAATGAAATCAAAGCATTTTACCCTAAAATGTATTTCTTTGACATATTTTGAAATGTCCTGCAAAGCTGTTGTGGAGAAAATCTGCATTCTGTAGAGAATCCCTTTTCCTTTTCAGGTCTTTTCCCTGATCCAGGAGAGAATTAACTAAGAGTCTGGCACCTTTTAAAGTCAGATAAGAAACACTTACAGTCTGTTTTCTCTGAAGCCTGCTACCTGGAGGCTTCATCTACATAATAAGAACCTTTGTCTCGACAACCCTTTATTTTAACCCATACACTCCCTTCTATGGATTCTAGGTCTTTAAATAAACCCTTTACACAAAATTCCAATCAGAAAATCTTTGAATCTGCCTACAAATCGGAAGCCCCTGCTTCCAGTTGTCCTGCCCTTCTGGATCAAACCAATGTACATCTTATATGTATTGATTGATGTCTTATGTCTCCCTAAAATATATATAACCAAGCTGTAGCCTGACCACCTTGGGCACATGTTCTCAAGATCTTCTGGGGCTGTGTCATGGGCCATTGGTCACTTGTATTTGGCCCAGAATAAATCTCTCCAAATATTTTAGTTTCACTTTTTGTTAACATGGTCCTACTCACTTAGGATAGAGGCATGGTGGGAGAATCAGTGGACCTTGGAGGCAAAATGTTGAGGTCCTGACTTTGGACACATTGTTATCATCTCTAAATATCAGGCCCCTCCTGTGAGAGAGTATGTGGCCTCCCAGCAGGACCTGGTGCTATGACAGCCACCTGGAGAGCTGCAACAGCTCTGTGTAAAGGACACAGCACTGCACATGTTCAGCGTTGCTTTTATGGTCACTGACCTCACAGCCTGAATGTGAATTCCTGGAGCTCCAAGGATCTAATTTTGAAGTAGTCAGTGCCCAAAGAAAGATTCAACTCAGCCTCCAACCAACAACCTTTGTTCCTACCTTCAACTACTAAATGCCACACTCTTGTTTCCAGCTCACAGAATCACCTGAGAGGCCTCACAGTGATAATGGGCCAACTCTCACCTGAGAAAAGTGGTTCATCTCTTCCCTTATTCCAGATACCCCTTCCTCATTTCCCATGGAATTTCAGGGCCCCAGGGAGCATGGGATTGAGCTGGGAAGGAGAAACCTAGGGAACAAATTGACAGGATGTGTTGGTAAGTGGGATGAAAGCAGCATCGGAACCAGGGATGTGGGGTCCTTGTCAGGATACCTGGCTGTCTGTCCTTTCTTTTCCTGGATGCACAGTTTGCTTCTTGCTCTTACAGGCACCTGCACAAGCTCTAATTTGAGGACAGAAAGGGATATTATATATTCTAGTTCTGGTAAGTAACCACGGGGTAGGTTCAGGGACTCTACAACTTCATTACTTGGCTCCATAAGCTCCTACCCTGGAGAACAACAGTATTATATTGGTTCCCAGGTTTTAACACCAATTTGGAGCCAAAGTCCAGTAATCTCTGTCCTAGCCCAATCAGCCTCAGACTACAAGGAATAAACTTGCACTCCAACAAAATCAGAGTTACTGACCCATTACAATGAGGGTGATAACACCCCAGAACCGTGGGGTGTCTCACCAAGCTAAAGAAAACATAAGTTATTATAAGACTTTGGGGAAGGGTGGAGTTTAAGTGAAATTTAAATAAAGCAGTGTTTTAATGGGCATGCAGCAAAGCAGGGTTGTGAGTAATGGGTCATCAGGTCTGGACTGTGAGGTACACCCAGGCTCATTTCCTTGGGAACCACAAAATTAAGATAGGTGTAAAATATGGTGTCCAAAAACTTATTATATGAATTGGGTTGTAAATTGAGGCTGCTTCTCTATGTCAAAGTGACAGATCTGCCAGGAAAGAGTAGAATGTTCCATTCTTACTGATATAACTTCTAACATGTTTCTGTTAGTCTACAAGAGAACAAAGTTTCTCAGTAAGAAAGCAGAGGTGAAATTTTATGACATTCTAGAGCTGCATATATCTCTGGCAGAAATAGTTTCTTATTAACTTTATGGCTGGTTTTATCTGTTATTCCAGTCTAACAGCCTAACAGATTTTTCTTTCTCCATCCAAGATGTTACTTCCTTATCCCTAAAAAAGTGGGTATTCTTGTCCTCTGGTATATAGTTACCCTGGTAAATGTTCACATTCCTTTTGGCAAAGGGAATAAGATTTACAGCATAAAATTTGGAAAATGTAGCCAGATCTTTCAAGGGAAATCTGGCCTCCTCTTGTTTCATGAGTTTCTGGGTCTGAACTGGCTCAAGCCTAGGAAGTAAGTGAAGGTCGATGACTGTTGTGCTGATCCAAGTCAGGTGTCTGTAAAGGTTTAGTGACTCACTGATACTGATAAAGACTTTAGTAGGTGGTCTACCTATTTCAGTCCATAGTCACCATCATTACTCAGGGTCAAAACCTCTATGGTCAAACCATTTTCATTACTATTGTGGCCCCGGGCCTGTTACAGTGACAACTTCCCTGTCTACAACAGGGTTACATGCTGCCATCTGGTCCTGAACCATTCCTACTGAGTTAAATCCTCTTCTATTTTCTTTCTCTTCTTTCCTTTCCTTCTCTTTCCTTCCTTTTTCTTTCTTTCCTTCCACCTTCCTTCCTTGCTTCCTTCCTTCCCTCCCTTTCCTTTCCTTTTTCTTTCTTGTTTTCTCTCTCTCTCCCTTCCTCTTTTTTTTTTGAGGGGAGTCTTGCTCTGTCACCCAGGCTGGAGTGCAGTGGCGTGATCTGGGTTCACTACAACCTCCATCTCCCAGGTTCAAGTGATTCTCCTGCCTCAGCCTCCTGACTAGCTGGGATTACATGCACCTGCCACCATGTCTGGCTAATTTTTGTATTTTTAGTAGAGACGGCGTTTCACCATGTTGTCCAGGCTGGTTTCAAACTCCTGACCTCAAGTGATCCACCCACCTTGGCCTCTCAAAATGCTGGGATTACAGACGTGAGCCACTGCACCCAGCCTAAATCCATTTTCATGAGTCTCTCCTACTTCCTTTGATAGACTATATAAAACAGCCACTACAGAGTCTTTCCTGGATGTTACTGTTCCGTCACCAATGCACTTCTCTAAGCCTGGGTGAAAGGAGTGCCCTCTTGCATCTCCTAAGCCTTTGAATCCATTCTCTGTTGTAAAATCAGGCAATTCTGCATGTCAGCCTCACTTAATGGAGGCCATGACCAAATATAGACTTCCATTAACAAGTGCTACTGCAACTAGCACAGTGAATTCACAGCCTGCCATGTGTGCACTTATATAACAAATCCAGTCCAATCCAACATTACATTATCTTTAGTTGAACAGCCTTAGAATCTGCTCCCTTTCATATCACCCACACTTCTGCCAACAGTAAGCTGGAAAAATCTTTCAATTATTTGGTACTGTCTCTCAGGTCACACTTTTATCCCATTCCCCAGGTCTCCTGGAGTTTCACTACAGGAAGCAATCAAAGTTGGTCGGTATTGTGAACAATCCACACTCCCCTGCAAAGTGACAGCATTAAGAATAATGTGTGTAGCTGCAGGTAATTGATTTTGACATAGTTTTCTTCTATATTATACTTATAATCAAACTTCTTTTCTCCCCCTCTCCATGAACACTGGGACTTGTTTTTCCTTTTCTTTTTTTTTTTGCTATTACAGGAAGAGCTGCTATTAAACATTTTGGGACACATCTTCTAGTTCTCATGCAAGTGCATCCCCAACATGTATGTGCAGGAGTGGAACTGGGTTGTGGGTTACATAATTTTATTTTTTTGAGATGAAGTCTCACTTTGTCACCCAGGCTGGAGTGCAGGGGCGCTATCTCAGCTCACTACAACTTCTGCCTCCCAGGTTGAAGAGATTCTCCTGCCTCAGCCTCCTGAGTAGCTGGGATTACAGGCTCCCGCCACTACACCTGGCTATTTTAGTAGAGACGGGGTTTTGCTGTGTTGGCCAGGCTGGCCTCAAACTCCTGACCTCAGGTGATCCACCTGCCTTGGCCTCCCAAAGTGCTGGGATTACAGGTGTGAGCCAGCACATCTGGCCAGGGCTAATTTTTAACTGTATTAATAATGCCAAAATATTTTCCAGTGTGTTATACCAGTTTCCACTATCAGCCGTGTATGAGAGTAACTGTTGCTAAGTATTTTTGGTGTCATTCTCTGTCAGATTTTTAATTTTTGCCAACCTAGTGAGGGTAAAATGACATCTTGTAATATCATTTTGCATGTCTGTGATTAATAATGACCTTTGCCCCTCTTTTCATAGAGGTTGGTCATGGGAGTGTTTTGGGTGATGAAGAAGCCTTGGCAGGTTTTGTGGCAGAGACAAATCCAACTCAGTCATGCTGCCTGGAGAGTCAGGGCCTCAGAAATTGGGATTAGAGGTAGGACTTTTAGTCCTAAAGATCTTACAGATTCCCAGCCATACAAATTGCCTCCCACCTTACATGAAAATGGGCAGTAATGGAATCCACCAATTACATTTTAATGTTTGTGAATACACTTATGAAACAAATTAACTTTAACAATTGGTGGGGAAGATTGGCAGCACAGGACTATGCACAACAAATTAGCAGGCACTAAGGCAGAATATCTTTTACAGCAGAAAGACCAAATCTGTCCCTTTCTGATGCACATCTTCAGTTTTGGGTCAAGAGCTAGTAGTGGAGGTCAAGGCCAAGGTCAACCTAAGAAGTCTACAATAGCATGCATCAGTGGAAAGACTGCAGAACAGACATACGTGGAGGAAAAAGTAAAACGCTCTTGTGACCATCAGCACCTGCAAATATGCCACTTATTCTTTCTCTTGTGAGTACAGTGAGCATGAGTAAACACAGTAGCTCTCTGGGAAAAGCAAGAATAAAGGAGTCTTCAGAATGAGTTGTAAGATATGTATGATGCTTACTAAGCAGAGTTCACAATTGTCCTGTTTAATGTCAGTCTTCTTATCTTAAGAATGCTTCAGGTGACAAAGGCCTGTGTCAGCAGTATGGATCATGATGAGATTCCTGGAAGGCTGAACCTCTGCTGGTATAGGCATAAAACTCCTCCAGAAGTGGCTTCTTTTTATTAACTAAAGAAACTGAAAATGCCTTTCTCCTCTCAATTTTAATGTAATTGGTTAAGAAGCCAGGAGAGGCCGATGTGGTGGTACACACCTGTAGTCCCTGCTACTCATGAAGTTGAGGCAGGGGAATCGCTTGAGCCCAGGAGTTCAAGGTCACAGTGAGCTATGACTGCACCACTGCACTCCACTCTGGGCAACACAGCATGATACTGTCTCCAAAAAAAAAAAAAAAAAAAACGCTAGGAAGTACCAAGTGTTATGATTGCTCTATGCCAATCATCAAATAGAGCAGAGACCATCTAGCTCCCAACCAATATTAATGCCATCACCAAGCCAAGTAATTAGGAAACAGAAATTTCTGACTTGAATAGAGAACATTAAAAGCCATGATAAATAAAATTCAGTATAATTTGGATGAAATATTTAATAAAAAATAAAAACATATTCCAAACTGATATGGTTAATCTGGAGAAATGTTTAAGCCATAAAACCCAAAACTGGATTTGAGTAAATACTGAGGTTCTTAGTTAAGTAAACACCTCCATTGTAGGTAAATAGGTTTAAAACAAAAATTATTGTTTTCTGATTTGGTTCTGTAATCACAGGCCTCAGAGAAAGACACTGCCACAGCTTCCTAACCCTTTTGTCGTTTTGTTTTTTGGAGTCTTGCTTTGTGGCCAGGCTGGAGTGCAGTGGTGCAATCTTGGCTCACTGCAACCTCCACCTCCTGGGTTCAAGTGATTCTCCTGCCTCAGCCTCCCAAGTAGCTGGGACTGCAGGCGTCTGCCACCATGCCCAGCTAATTTTTGCATTTTGTAGAAACGGGGTTTCATCATGTTGGCCAGGATGGTCTTGATCTCTTGACCTCGTGATCTGCCCGCTTCTGCCTCCTAATGTGCTGGGATTACAAGTGTGAGACACCGCACCCAGCCCCCTTTTGTCATCTCTTGATGGAACCTCAAAGGAGATCCTTGGGGGAAACTGAATTTCTTTTTCCTTCCTTCTAAAAGTTCTTCTCTAGAAGAAGTTGTAACTGGGTAACAAGCTCTAAGTCCCTGGCTCAGCCTGCAGGCAAGACAGCTGGGTGAGTTGACATTGAGTTTTGACTTAATTTCAGGAGATTAAGGTTTCCAGCCACCTCAGGAAAAGACATGAACTCTGTTCTTGCAGTGGAACATAGCTATCTGTGATGGGTAAGTGAAGCCATAAGCCACAGGCTCCCACTCTTGGACATTTTCCTGATTTTTCTTCATGACAACATATCTAGAAGACCCATCTACCAAATCCTGTTTAAGTAAAATGTACAAATTCCCATTTTGAATTAGTTGGATATATTGGGCCAGCTACAAGACTGCAAGCTCCTTGCTGGCAGCATCTTAACTCTTGGAAACCTGGAGGTGGAGTACAGTGTTATTTGACTTTTTAGCAAGGTCTCAACTATTTTAATCTACACAAAGACTCACCTTATTCCTTAACAAACTTTTGCTTATAATCATGTTTCTCTTCCCTGTGAATTGGAGCTTAAGGTACCATATTCCTTATAACAGACTAAAAACGTTTTGAAGAGGCCCAAACAAACAAAGAAAACCCCAGCCTGGTTCCATCACACTTTGAAGTGCAAGGATCTCAACCACTTTCTTTGAAGTTGAAATAAATGATACGAAAAAAGAAAAGAAAAGAAAAGCAAGTGGTCTCAAGTGAAATACCTAACTGTATCTTAAGGTCTGGTGCTATGAAATTCATCTAAATAATTTTCACTTATCTACAGGGCTCAAGAAGGGGGCTCATCCTCTAAATCTGAAGTAAGGTGTGCTATTGTGGGATTGTTGCTATATACTTTAGCAGCCTGCCTTTAGTTAGCAGCTCACTGGGAGAGTGAAATCCCTTAAGAGCTGAATCTCCAAAAGGAAAACCATAAAGTGACTCATTTCTCACCAGTATGACTCTCATATAATGTATAACTGTGAAGAATTTACAGACTGATCAGTTACTCTCCACTGTGAACTGTACAATGTTGATTGAAAGATGACTGCACTAGAGTTCCCCACACTTACTACATTCTTAGGCTTCCTCTCTAATATGAATTGTATGGATTTTCTCATGACTACTAAGAGTTATTCTCTGACTGAAGGTTTTTCCACATTGATTACATGTATAAGGTCACTCCCCACTGTGAATTCTCTGATGTCGAATAAGGTGAGAGCTTTGTCGGAAGGATTTTCCACATTTGGTGCACACATAGGGTTTCTCTCCAGTGTGAATTCTCTCATGTTGGATAAGGGATAAGCGTGCACTGAAGGATTTCTCACACTCATTGCACATGTAGGGTTTCTCTCCAGTGTGAATTCTCTGATGTTGGACAAATTGTGAATGCTGACTGAATGCCTTGCCACACTCACTACATTCATAAGGTTTCTCACCAGTATGAATTCTGTGATGCTGAATGAGAGAGGAGCGAACATTGAAGGCCTTCCCACAGTTACTGCACTCATAGGGATTCTCTCCAGTGTGAATTCTTTGATGGCGGATAAGATGTGCACTCTGGCTGAAGGCCTTCCCACAGTCACTACACTCATAGGGCTTCTCTCCATTGTGTGTTCTTTCATGTTTAATTAGGGTGGATATCTGTCCAAAGGTTTTCCCACACTCATTACACTCATAGGGTTTCTCACCAGTGTGACTCCTCTGATGCTGAATAAGGTGTGATCCCTGGCTAAAGGCCTTCCCACATTTTTGACACTCATAGGGTTTCTCTCCATTATGTATTCTCTGATGTTGAACAAGGGAAGAAAGCACACTGAAGGCTTTATCACATTCATTACATTGATATGGCTTCTCGCCATTGTGCGTTCTTTGATGGTGAATAAGATTAAAACTCTGGCTGAAAGCTTTTCCACACTCACTACATTCATAGGGTTTCTCTCCTGTGTGAATTCGCTGATGCTGAATAAGATGTCCCTTTTGACTAAAGGTTTTCCCACACACACTACAACCATAAGGTTTCTCTCCAGTGTGAATTCTCTGATGCTGGATAAGGGAGAGGTGAGCACCAAATGATTTTCCACACTCATTGCAGATATAAGGTTTCTCTCCAGTGTGAATTCTCTTATGTTGAATAACTTGTGAGCGTTGACTAAAGGATTTCCCACATTCATTACACCTATAAGGTTTCTCTCCAGTGTGAATTCTCTGATGGACAGTAAGAGTTTGGTTCAGGCTAAAGGATTTTCCACATTCATTACATTCATAGGGCTTTTCTCCTGTATGAATTCTCTGATGCTGAATGAGAGATAATTGTGTACTGAAGGCTTTGCCACACTCCTTACAGTCATAAGGTTTCTCTCCAGAATGAATTCTCTGGTGCTGAATAAGGTGTGATTGTCTGTTGAAGGCTTTCCTGCATTCTTTGCACTTGTAAGGTTTCTCTCCACTATGAATTCTCTGATGATGAATTAGATTAGAGCTATGACTAAAGGCTTTCCCACACTGATTGCACTCATGAGGTTTCTCTCCTGTATGAATTTTTAGATGTTGAACATAAGATGAATGTGTATTAAAAGTTTTCCCACATTTAATACACTCATAGGGTTTTTCTCTAGTGTGAATTTTACAATGCTGAATAAAGTATGAGTGAGCACTGAAAGATTTGCCACAATCCTCACATGTGTAGGGTTTCTTACCAGTGTGGATTCTCTGATGTTTACTGAGGATAGAGGGCCAACTGAAAGCTTTTCCACATTCAATGCACTCATAGGGCTTCCCTCCACTATGAATTCTCTGGTGCTGGTTAAAAGCTCTGTTCTGATTGTAAGTTTTTCCATGCCCGGTACACTCAAACGGTCTCTCTGGATTATTCATCCTCTGATTCTCACTAAGAACTGAACTCTGTCTGGGTACTTTCACTAACACATCTGTCTGACAGGCTCTTTCTCCTAATTGGAAACTCCGGAGGTTAATGAGGTCCTCATGTTTTTGCAAGTTTTCTACACTTGACACACTTGGATGGAGACTCTCCTCTTTAGACCCTCTAAGATGTTTGGCAGGATTTGAGCCTGTAATACAGTTTTCTCCAACAGCATTGAACTTCTGGCCATTCTCTCTAGAGAGGGTTTTCACATACCTCATAGTAATTGCTCTGAAATTGCTCTTCTGGGAGAAGGAGTTCTTAACTCCTTCTACTGCATATTTTCTCCAGCAATTCCCTAACTTTTCCTCAGTTTTACTCATCTCTTCAGTTTCCTTAAAAACATTCCTTACATGATCTTCTGATTTTGCTCTCTGGGATTCCAATTCTTCAGAAATGTCCTGCTTTGGAATAAATCCCTCTTTTTCCATCCTAGAATCATAGCCTGAAAGAATGAAAAAAAAAAAAAAAGTGAATTGCTTGCATTTTACTATGGAAGAAAGAATTAGAGAATAAGCAGAAATATTTATATCAAACAAACATCTTCTAGGATAATACTGATATTCAGAATGCAAATAAAAAATAGCAACAAATATGACCCCATTGGGAAGAGGAAAAAGAGAAGCATGCTGGTAAAGCAATGAACACTGGTGTGGGAAGGAAGAGGAAGGTAATATGCCCAAGGTCAAGGGCTTAAATCTGCAACTAGGCTACCAGGAACACATGGAGTAGGAAAGGCAAGATCTGAGAAAGGATTTGAGGAGAGTTACCAGGAGGGAGGAATTGGAGGCTGCCTCCACTATTCATGTCTTTGCTGCATACTTTGTAAACAAGGTATCTTCTTAAGGCTTACACATAGCATATTCAAATATTTGTTGAAAATAAAGGATAAATGACTCATAATGAATGGGGTGTACATCGGTGCAATAGATGATGGAAAAAACTATTTGATCTGTGTACACAACAGTCCCAAATCACACATTTCCAGTGAACAAAAGTGTCCAAAAATTTGTGAAAACTATAAAACTGAATTCTGAGACCCAATGAAATGAAGCTTATTAAAAAGAAAAATACAAAACCAACCAATGAAACAAACAAAAAACAAGCACAAAGTCACATAGATACAAAGACTGTGGGAAGGATAACTGAGGTCAGAAGAGTAAGAGGGCAGCCCTGTGTTGAGATACCACAAAATAACAATGGAATCTCCCTTTTGCAAATGGTAGTTATCATTAGTTATAATGGGATGCTGCTTGAGACTGCACTGCTTGAACAGGGAGACTGAGCTAAAAATACTAACTGGATGAGGCCTAAAATTGAGCTAAGTATGGCTGGGCATGGTGGATCACACTTGTAATCCCAGCACTTTGGGAGGCCAAAGTGGGCGGATCATCTGAGGTCAGGAGTTTTAGACCAGCATGGCCAACATGGCAAAACCACATCTCTACTAAAAATACAAAATTTAGCTGGGCACGGTGGCGGGTGCTTCTAATCCCAGCTACCTGGGAGGCTGAGACAGGAGAATAGCTTGAACTTAGGAGGTGGAGGTTGCAGTAAGTCAAGATTGTGCCACTGCACTCCAGCCTGGGTGACAGAGCAAGACTGTCTCAAAAAATAAAATAAAATAAAATAAAATGAAATAAAATTGGGCTAAGTAATCTCAATAGATTTCTGTGAACTACTCATGGTACTACAGGGGGATTGATTTTGCCATTCAGAGTATGAAAGGAAAAAAGCAAACTTCATAATTTACTCTAGAAACCTACAGTGTCCTAGAAAATAAACATCCTGAATGTAGGGAGAAAAATTTCTGAGGTATCTGAGTTGAGTCCTCAAGGTAGTCTCAGGACTAAAGTCTAAAAGATGATTCTTTTAGGTGTTATTTTGCTGGGAGGAGACAAAATAAATGTGAACAAAATGAGAAACCACAAGACAGAGGCATCCATAAGACAAGAACCAACATCTCACACTAAAGTTCATATTGCCATTTCCCTCAGATATCTGGTGATCCTTGGTTGGCTGTGTTTATTTTCTTTCTTTCTTTTTTTTTTGAGATGGAGTTTTTTTGCTCTTGTTGCCCAGGCTGGAGTGCAATGGCACAATCTTGGCTCACCACAACCTCTGCCTCCTGGGTTCAAGTGATCCTCCTGCCTCAGCCTCCTGAGTAGCTGGGATTACATGCATATGCCACCACACCCGGCTAATTTTGTATTTTTAGTAGAGATAGGGTTTCTCCATGTTGGTCAGGCTGGTCCTGAGCTCCCGACCTCACATGATTCGCCTGCCTCAGCCTCCCAAAGTGCTGGGATTACAGGTGTGAGCTACCTCGCCCAGCCGGCTGTGTGTATTTTCAAATGAGACAATAAAAAGATGCTTGGGACCCCTGTATATGAGTGTACTTGTTAGCTGGAAAGGTACTTGAGTGAGGTGGTTATAAGGCCACTGCACCCCTAAATACTAAAAACTGAGCTGTCTTTGCTCAGCTTTGGTTTCTTTTGAGGCAATCTCCTGGGTTTTGCCCTAAATATACGATGTCTTGCTGTTAGGTATTCTTGGTGCAGGGTAGGGAGAAGGATGTGGTAGTAGCATCAATCATTTCTGTATTCAGATTTTTTAGATAATACCTTAGGTTTCAAGTTTTTTAGGACAAAAAACCAAAAAAACTTCATAAGTGGTATATTTTTCTATCAGGAGGTACAAAATGTCTGGTTGTTTTTTTTGTGTGATGTTAACATACTTAATGGTCATTATCTAGATTCACTTTCAAATTTGGGATTGTGAAATAGTGATGTTTCAATTCTGTCATTCCTTGGTTTTTTAGCCAAAATTTCTATGAAGAGAAATTAAACTTCTTGTCATCAATTGGGTATCCTGCCTTTCTAGTATTGTACCCAATACTACATGTACAATACATCTAGTAAAGGCAGAATACTCGATTCTTTTGTTTACCAGTTTTCAGAGTGATGAATCAGTTTACTAGCTTTCCTTAAAGGTGACCAATGAGTAGGACTTTTTTTTTCTACCAGCCTTAATAAAGACCAACCTTTGATAAGGTGATCCAATGGCATGTTATCTTCCTGTCAAAAGGAGACTTAATCCTTTCTCAAGAGAATATCATGCAGGGCCTCTATGCCTTTTTATCTATAATAATTAACACTCGGAGCTGGCACAGTGGTGCATGTCTTTAATCCCGGAGACTTGGGAGGCTGAGGTGGGAGAATTGCTTGAGCCTGAGCATTCCAGACCAGCCTGGTAAACATAGAGAAATCCCATCTCAAACACACCACACACACACACACACACACACACACACACACACCACACTGAAAAATCAGAACGCATGTGGGGAAAAAAAAGAAAGAAAAAATAAGAAATCAAGAGAGAAAATACATGATAGAAACAAACCCACAGGGGTCCCAGTGGCGTGGGCAGTGTATGGAGCAACAGTAGGCAGCCCAGCTTCAGGAGGGCTCTTGGCAAACTGCATCCCACAGGCACCTGCCACATGCCCTCCCTGCTACCAAGATGCCCAAGAGGAGGGTCAGCTCAGCTGAAAGGGAAGGGAAGGAAGAGCCCTGGAGGACATTGGTGAGGTCATTAAACTGTTTCTGCAAAAGTGGGAATGAAGCCCTAAGGAGGAGGAGGAAGGAACAAATCTTCAGACAAGAATGCAAATAAAAGAGAAAATGGAACAACAACAAAACTGGCCTAAGCGACTAATCAGGAAACTAAAAAGATTCACCTGCAGGAAATGAAAACTATGGTGGCAGGCACCAATAATCCCAGTTACTTGGGAGGCTCAGGCAGGAGAATTGCTTGAACCTGGGAGGTGGAGGTTGTGGTAAGCCAAGATTGTGCCACTGCACCCCAGCATGGGTGACAGAGTGAGAGTTCTCCATAAAAAAAAAAAAAAAGGCCAGGTGCAGTGGTTCATGCCTGTAATTCCAGTACTTTGGGAGGCCAAGGCAGGCGGATCATGAGGTCAGGAGATTGAGACCATCCTGGCTAACAAGGTAAAACCCCATCTCCACTAAAAAATACAAAAAAATTAGCTGGGCGTGGTGGTGGGCACCTGTAGTCCCAGCTACTGGGGAGACTGAGACACCACTGTACTCCAGCCTGGGTGACAGAGTGAGACTCCATCTCAAACAAAAAAAAAAAAAAAAAAAAAGAAAAAGAAAAGAAAGGAAGGAAGGAAAGAAAAAAATAAAATAAAATAAAATTGAAACTAAAAATGAGAGCTGGGTATGGTGGCACACATCTATAGCCCTAGCTACTCAAGAGACAGAGGCAAGAGGATGGCTTGCAACCAGGAGTTAGAGGCCAGCCTGGGCAACATAACATAGCAAGACCCCATCTCTAAATACAAAAACAGAACAAATCAGCCAGGCATGTGGCTCAAGCCTGTAATCCCAGCAGTTTGGAAGGCTGAGGCAGGTGGATTGCCTGAGTCTAGGAGTTGGAGACCAGCCTTAGCAAAATGGCTGGGGAGGTCTCACAATCTTGGCAGAAAGTGAAAGGCACATCTTACATTGCAGCAGACAAGAGAGAGAATGAGAATTAAGTGAAATGAGTTTCCCCTTATCAAACCATCAGATCTCGTGAGACTTATTCGCTACCACGAGAACAGCATGGGAGAAACCTCCTCCATGATTCCATTATCTCCCCCCGGGTCCCTCCCACATGGGAATTATGAGAGTACAATTCAAGATGAGATTTGGGTGGGAACACAGAGCCATACCATACCACCGCACATTCAAGAAGCTCTAAGAATCCTAAGATACAAGGAAAACCACACCTGGGTATAACACAGTCAAAACTACCGAATACCTGAGGGAAAAAAATATCAAAAAACAGCACGAGGAAAAAGACATTTATCTTCCAGGTAACAATAAGACTGAAAGCTGACTTTGTGATTTTAGAGGTGGAAAACAACAGACAAAAGGACATTTTTTAATTTTGAAGAAAATAACTGCCATTCTAGAATTCTACATCCACCAGAAATATTATTCAAAAATAAATGCTTGAAAATTCCACTTCCAGGATAACAGTATAAACTGGAATTCAGTGGATTCACTTCTTGCAAAACAAAGCAAGAACTATTTAAAAAGAAAAAACAAACCAAACAACCATTTAAAGTCTCCAGCAAATGCCCTAAGGGAAAACAGCAAAGGAAGAAATATTTATGCAATAAATTCCACTAACATTTGGTAAGAATAGGGAGAGCATGTAGAATTCGTTGTTTGTTTTTTTCTCCCCCTCTTCTCCTCCATCCTCTCTCTCACTTCCCTCTCCCCCCACCAGCCTCCTTCCTGGAGAGTTTGTGGCATTTGAATCACAACCTGCTCCACCCCCTCCCTCACCCCCAGCTCAACAGATGGTCCACTCTAGGCAGATGTGGCCAAGAAGGGGCTCCCTCTCCCCTCAGTTTCCAATGAAAGCTTACCATATCTCACCAGGAGGACAGGCCACCAGCACTTTTCATCCCCTCTAACTCCAAGTTAAAGAGGCTAAATTCCAGTGAATGAGGCCGACAGGACAAGAGCTCCCTTCGTCCATTCAGCCTCTCTCCAAGGGCAGAGGCACAGCAGGCTAAGACTATTTGGGACCTAACTGCTCTGGCCTCAGCTTGCTCATAGGCAGAGGTTCCACAATGGGAAGACCATAGACTACTGTCTCACTCACTGACCAAGGAAGTGGCTCAGAGAGTTTGCCTAGGAGGAGAGGCAGTCCATAAGAGAATTCTCAAGCTTTCCCTTAATGAACTGACTTCATTTGAAACAGAGTGTAGGGGAGGTTCAAGCCTAAAGTAACTCTCAAAAATAGCTCTTTAAATTAGTAAGACAGTAAACCACAGGTCAGCTGGTTTATCGGAGAGAACTAGGGAAAGAGACAGCTTCTGGAATCAGAACAAACCTCCAAGATGGACTTTAAACAATATTCCTGCCCAAATTTAATTGGATCAGACTGCTGAGCAATTCATGCCCTAGGGCAGGGGCCCCCAGCCCCCTAAGCCATGGACGGGTTTTGGGCTGCACAGCAGGAAGTGAGCAGTGGGTGAGCGAATGGGCGTTACTCCCTGAGCCCTGCATCCTGGCAGATCAGCCACAGCATTGGATTCTCATAGGAGCACAAACCCTGTTGTGAACTGCACATGCAAGGGATCTAGGTTGCGTGCTCCTTATGAGAACCTATTGCCTGATAATCTGAGGTAAAACAGTTTCATCCCGGAACCATCCCTCCTCACCTAATCCACGGAAAAATTGTCTTCCACAAAACTGGTCCCCGGTGCCTAAAAGGTTGGGAACCACTGCCCTAGGGCACTGTCAAAAACACCAGAGCAATCAGCCTGCAATTAGTGGACCCTAATGGGAATGATGTAATACCATCTGAAGTAGATAGCTTCATAGGCAGATCAGGGAAAGAGACAGTTGTGCCAAAAAGGTTATCATTGTAGGATGACCCTGATTATGCTCGAGGCTCCACATCATGAAGAAATGTATGCCACTGAAATAGTCTAAGTTATAAAACAAATAAACTAGCAAACAACAAAAACAAGCTCTAGAGAAGGGGGAGAGGAACCAGTAACCAGAATTCCTGTATTACCTAAAATGTCTGTTTTCAAAAAAAGTAGGAGACATGCAAATAAATAAATAAATAAATAACAATAAAATGTGACCCATACACAGGAAAAATGCAAGAACACAAAGTGCCTGTGAGAGGGACCAGAAGTCAGATTTAACAAAGACTTCAAAGGAGCTATGATAAATATGTTCAAAAAACTAAATGAACCATGCTTACTGAAGTAAAGTTAGGTATGAAGACAATGTCTCATCTAGTATAGAATATCAATAAAGATAAAAATTATTTAAAAAGCAACTAAATGAAAATTCCGGAGTTGAAAAGTACAATAATCAAAATTAAAAATTAATTTATGGGGCTTATCAATAGATTTGAATTGGCAGAAGAATCAATAAATTTGAAGATGACTGAGAGAAAAAAGTTTAAAGAAATGAATAGAGCCTCAGGCGAATGTGGAGTATCTTTAAGCACATCAATACACACCCAATAGGGGAACCAGGAGAGGAGACAGGCAAGGTTCAGAAGAAAATATATGAAGAACAACCAATGGTCTAAGAACTGTGAAAGGAAAATATCTTGGGCCCCCAAAATCACTTAGGAAAACTCAAGCTGCTTAGGGCAAACCTGCTTCCCATTCTATTCAAAATTATCCCTCTGCTCATTGAGATAGATGTATATCTGATTGCCTCCTTTGGAAAGGCTAATTAGAAACTCAAAAGAATGTAACTGTTTGTGTCTCACCTATCTGTGATCTGGAAGCTCCCTCCCCACTTCAAGTCTTCTTGCCTTTGCTTCAAGTTGTCCCACCTTCCCAGACCAAACCGATGTACTTCTTACATATATTTATTGATGTGTCATGTCTCCCTAAAATGTATAAAACCGAGCTGTGCCCCGACCACCTTGGGCAAATGTTGTCAAGACCTCCTGGGGCTGTGTCACAGCACATCCTCAACCTTGGCAAAATAAGCTTTCTAAATTACCAGAGACCTGTCTCAGGTTTTCTGGGTTCACAGAACTAATCAAAAGAGGTTAGAAAGTATTTCAAAATAAACATGGAAATGCTGTCAGGCCTATGAAACCAAGCTAAGCCATCATATACTCTGTGACCTGCATATACACATCCAGATGGTGGGTTCCTGCCTTAACTGATGACATTCCACCACAAAAGAAGTGAATATGGTCTGTTCCTGCCTTAAATGATGACATTACCTTGTGAAATTCCTTCTCCTGGCTCAAAAGCTCCCCCGTTGAGCACCTTGTGACCCCCGCCACTGCCGGCCCGAGAACAACCCCCTTTGACTGTAATTTTCCTTCACCTACCCAAATCCTATAATGGCCCCACCCCATCTCCCTTCACTGACTCTCTTTTTGGACTCAGCCCGCCTGCACCTAGGTGAAATAAACAGCTTTATTGCTCACACAAAGCCTGTTTGGTGGTCTCTTCACATGGACGTGAGTGAAAAATGCAACATACCAAAACTTATGGGATGAAGCAAAAGCAGTACTAAGAGGGAATTTTATAGCAATAAATGCCTCCATTTTAAAAGATCCAAAATAATCCCAATTTCATACTTCAAGGAACTAGAGGTGAACAAACTAACCCCAAAGTAAGAAGGAAGGAAATAATTGAGATTAGAGTAGAAATAAATACAATCTATAGAATGCAATAGAATAGAAAAACAATAGAAAAAACAACAAAACAGTTGGTTTTTTGAAAATAACAAAATGGATAAACCTGTAGCTAGATTAAGAATAAAAGAGAGAAAACTCAAAATCAGAAATGAAAGAGACATTACAAGTGATGCCACAGAAATTAAAAGATTGTAAGCTACTGCTATGAACAACTATATGCCAATGAATTGGACAATGTAGAAGAAATGGATAAAATCTCAGAAATATACAACCTACCAAGACTGATTTCATGAATAAATAGAAAGTCTGAGTAGACCTATACCTAAAATAAGGAGACTGAAGCAGTAATCAAAAACCTCCCAATAAAACAAGGCCCAGGCCAGGCGTGGTGACACATGCCTGTAGTCCCAGCTACCTGGGAGGCTGAGGAAGGAGGATTGCTTGAATTTGGTAGTTTGAGCCCTCAGTGAGCTATGATCTCACCACTGCACTCTAGCTTGGACAACAGTGAGATTCTCTCTAAAACAACAGACAACAAACAAAAATCATATGTTGAAACACAGGTGATGGTATTGGGAGGTGGGACCATTAGGAGGTGATTATGCAGGCAGGTCCCTCGTAATTGGGATTAGTGCTCTTATAAAAGAGACCCCAGAGACCTTTGCTTCCTCTGCCATGTGAGGACATAGCAAGAGGTTGGCAGTATGCAATTCAGAAGGGGCCATCATTAGAACCTGATCATGCTTGCACCCTAATCTTGGACTTCCAGCCTCAAGAACTGTGAGAAATAAAGATACTTATTGAGCAGAGGAGGTCAAGGATGCAGTGAGCTATGATGTACACTGTACATCATATGGCACCACTGTACTCTAGCTTGGGCAACAGAGCAAGACCCCATTTAAAAAAAGATGGGATAAGTTTTTTCTCCAAGAAGACACATAAATGGTCAACAGGTATTAATATATGAAAAGATGTTCAACATCATCAGGAAAACGCAAATGAAAACCACAAAGAGGTATCGCTACACACATTAGAATAGCTATTATTTTTTAAAAGCCTGAAAAATAACAAGTGTTGATGATGTGTTGGTAGAAATGTAAAATGGTGCGGTCATGCAAAACAATATACAGGTTTCTTTAAAAATTAAAAATAGAACCATCATATGATTCAGTAATCCCACTTTTGGGTAATTATCCAAAAGAATTTATTTCAGAATCTTTTCTTCTTTTTTTCTTTTTGAGATGAAGTCTTGCTCTGTCACCAGGCTGGAGGGCAGTGACACGATCTTGGCTCACTGCAACCTCCACCTCCTGGGTTCAAGCAATTCTCCTGCCTCAGCCTCCTGAGTAGCTTGGATTACAGGCACATGCCACCATGCCCAGCTAATTTTTACATTTTTAGTAGAGACAGGGTTTCACCATGTTGGCCAGGATGGTCTTGATCGCTTGACCTCATGATCCACACACCTTGGCCTCTCAAAGTGTTGGGATTACAGGCATGAGCCACCGCACCCGGCCAATATCAGAACCTTGAAGATAGGTCTGCACTCCCATGTTCACTGCAGCATTATTCACAATAGCCAAGAGGTGGAAACAACCTAGATGTCCATCAACAGATGGATGTGTAAAGAAAATCTGGTATATCCATACAATGAAATATTCAGCCATAAAATATTGTAGAAGAAAATCCTGTCAAATGCAACTACATAAATGAACTCTGAGGACATTATGCTAAGTGAAATAAGACAGTCATAGAAGGATGAATACTGCATAGTTCCACTTTTATGAGGTATCTAAAATAGTCAAACTGATAGAAACAAAAAGCGCAATGGTGGTTGCTAGGGGTTGGGGAGAGGGAGAAATGGGGAGTTGCTATTCAGTGGGTACAGGGTTTCAGTCATGCAAGGTTTTGAGAAAGTGCTAGAGACCTGCTGTACAGCATTTTGCTATTGTATTGTACACTTAAAAATGTCTAAGAATGTAGACTGATCCTCATGTTATATATTTTTACCACTGTTTAAGAAATACTTGAATAATGGTGGAAAACTTCTGATATTTCCAGGAAAACATTAAATTGCACATCCAAGAGGCCCAAAGAACTCCAAGTAGTATAAACACAAAGATACCAACACTCAGAAACATCATGGTAAAAACGTTAAATGTTAATGACAAAGAGAAAATCTTGAAAGCAAGAGAAAAACAACTTATCATGTACAAGGGTACCCCAATAAGATAAACAACAAACTTCTCATCAGAACTAATGGAGGTCAGAAGACAGTGGATAACATATTCAAAGTTCTGAAAGAAAAAGACTCTCAACTAAGAATTTTCTATCCTGGCCGGATATAGTGGCTCATGCCTATAATCCCAGCAATTTGGGAGGCCGAAGTGGATGGATCACCTGAGGTCAGGAGTTCGAGACCAGCCTGGCCAACATGGTGAAAACCCAGCTCTATTAAAAAAAAAAAAGCTGGGTATGGTGGTGTGTGCCTGTAATCCCAGCTACTCAGGAGGCTGAGGCAGGAGAATCACTTGAACCCAGGAGGCGGAGGCTGCAGTGAGCTGTGATCGTGCCACTGTACTCCAGCCTGGGCAACAGAGCGAGACTGTCTCTAAAAAAGAAGAAGAAAAAAAAGAAGTTTCTATCCAGCAAATTATCTTTCAAAAGTGAAGATGAAATAAAAACATTACCAGATAAATAGAAACATAATTTATTTCTACTAGACCCACTTTACAAAATATACCAAGAAAATTCTTCAGGTTGAAAGCAAGTAAACCCAGATAGAAATGAGAACCCACCTAAAACAAAAAGAACAAAGATAAAGGTAATTCTTTAATTATATAAGACAGTATAAATGTATGTTTTTCATCTTTCTTAATTTAAAAAGCAATTTTATAAATCAATTTTATACAATTATATTGTTTAGGCTTTAAGATGTAAAAATGTATTATATATGACAACAGCACAAAGGAGGTGGATGAGAGCAGAGCTGTACTGTACAAAGGAAATGACAGCATATGGTAACCTGAATGTACAGGAACATATGAAGAAAACTATAAATGGTAAATAAGAAAGTAAACATTAAAAACTTTACCAATATATACTTGCTCTTATTTCTTTTCTGTTTCCACTATTAACAGAAAATTATGTAAAGTAAAAATTATAAAAATGTACTGGTGGGTTTATAACAAATATATAATTGTAAAACAATAGTATATAAAGGAGGAAGATTAAATAGAGCTATATATGAGTAACAATTCTCTATCTCATTGAATTTTGTTAGTATAAGTCAGAAGTAAATTCTGATAAAATGTATGTGGTAAGCTCTAAGTAGTAATTAAGAGAATAACTTTCAAAAAGTGAAAATATCAGTAAAGAAATTAAAATGTTATAATAGAAAAATTGTACTCAATGCAGCTGGGCATGGTGGTTCACATCTATAATCCCAGTCACTTGGGAGGCTGAGGCAGGAAGATCACTTGAGGCCAGGAGTTTGAGACCAGCCTAGGCAACATAAAAGCAAGACCCAGTTTCTAAAAATAAAATTAAAAAAAAAAAAAGGCACCTGTAGTCCCAGCTATTTGGGAGGCTGAGGCAGGAGAATGGCGTGAACCTGGGAGGTGGAGCTTGCAGTGAGCCCAGATAGTGCCACTGCAGTCCAGCCTGGGCGAGGGAACAAGACTCTGTCTCAAAAAAAAAAAAAAAGCAAAACAAAACAAAAAAACACACACTTAGCCAGGCATGGTGGCACACACCTGTAGTCCCAGCTACTTGAGGCGGAGGAGGAAGGATCCCTTCAGCCCAGGAGTTCAAGGCTACAGAGAGCCATGATCAGGCCACTGCACTACAGCCTGGGAAACAGGGCAAGACCTGACTCTAAAAATAAAAATAAAACAAAATCTCAGTGCAAAAGAAAAAAATTAAGGAGGAATGGAAGAACAGAAAAGACACAAGATATACAAAATACAAAGAGCACAATGGCAGATGTAAAACCAACTACACAAAAAATAACAATAAATATGACTAAACAATTCAAAGAAAAGGCAGAAAGAAAAAAGGAAAAAAAGGCAGTCACAGTGGATTAAAAAACAATATCCAACTATATGCTGTCTATAGGAAATACACTTTAGATTCAAAGACATAAACAGATTGGAAGTAAAAGAATGGAAAAAGATACACAGATGCTCCTCGATTTACAATGGGGTTATGTCCTGAAAAACCCATTGTACGTTGAAAATACAGAAGTTGATATGGTTTGGATCTATGTCCCCACCCAAATCTCATGCGGAAATGCAATCCCCAATGCTGGAGGTAGGGCCTGGTAGGAAGTGATTGGATCATGGGGGCAGTTTCTCATGAATGGCTTAGCACCATTCCCCTGCTGCTGTTCTTGTGATAGAGTTCTTGTGAGATCTGGTTGTTTAAAAGTGTGTGGCACTTCCTCCCTGTATCTCTTCCTTCTGCTCCAGCCATGTAAGATGTGCCTGCTTCCCCTTCACCTTCTGCTATGATTGTAAGTTTCCTGAAGCCTCCCTAGAAGCAGAAGCTGGTATGCTTCCCGTACAGCCTGCAGAACTGTGAGCCAATTAAACCCTTTTTCCTTACAATTACCCAGTATCAGGTATTTCTTTATAGTAGTGTTAGAATGGACTAATAAGTCAAAAATGCATTTAATACATCTAACCTATCAAACATAGCTTAGCCTAGTCTACCTTAAACATGCTCAGAACACTTACATTAGCCTACAGTTGGGCAAATTAATCTAATACAAAGCCTATTTTATAGTAAAGTGTTGAATATCATGCAATTTACTGACTACTGTACTGAAAGTGAAAAACAGAATGATTTTGCACCATTGTGAAGTTGAAAAATCATAAATCAAATAAGACACCCTGTGTTATGCAAATAGCAACCATAAGAATGCTGGAGTGGTTATACTAATAACAACAAAATAGACTTTAAAACGTAACATGCTATCAGAGATAAAGACAGACATTTTATAATGATAAAAAGGTCAACTTGTAAGTTATAACACTTGTAAATATATACACAGCTAACAACAGAGCTTCAAAGTACGTGCAATGAAAGGTTGAAAGAATTGGGGGTAAATACATAGTTAACAACAGTTGTCAGAGGCTTCAAACCCCACTTTCAATTTGGATAGAACATCTAACCAGAAGATCAACAAGGAAATACAGTTGGCCCTCTGTATCTAGGTGATTTAGTTTCGCTCTGTGTCCCCCCCCCAAATATCTTCTCAAATTGTAATCCCAACATGTTGAGGGAGGGACCTGGTGAGAGGTGATTGGATCATGGGGGTGGTTTCCCCATGCTGTTCTCATAATAGTGAGTTCTCACGAGACCTGACCTGATGCTTTAAAAGTGCTTGGCAGTTGACCCTCTCCCACAAATGCTGCTGTTATGTAAGACATGCCTTTCTTCCCCTTCACTTTCTGCCATGATTGTTAAGTTTCCTGAGGCCTCCCCAGCTATGTGGAACCGTGAGTCAATTAAACCTCTTTCCTTTGTAAATTACCCAGTCTCAGGTAGTTCTTCATAGCAGTGTAAAAACAGACTAATACACTAGGGATTCTGCATCAATGGATTCAAGTGACCACAGATACAAAAAAATTTGGAAATTAAACAAAAAGCATGGTTGCATCTATACTGAACATATACAGATTTGTCATTATTCCCTAGACAATACAGTATAACAACTATTTACATAGCATTTACATTGTATTAAAGTATATAGGAGGAGGATATACATAGGTTATATGAAAATATTACACCATTTTATATAAGGGACTTGAGCATCTGTGGAGTTTGGTATTTGAAGGGGTTCCCGGAACCAATCCCCCATGGATACTGAGGGACAAGAGTAGAAGATTTAGAACACTATATACAAACTAGACTTAACAAACATATAAGTTGTTAGAGAATACTCCACCCAACAACAGCAGAATACACATTTTTCTCAAGCACACATGGAATATATTCCAGGATAGATCACAGGCTAGGCCATAAAACAAGCCTTGATAAGTTTAAAAAGACTGAAATTGTACAAGTTTCCTTGTCATTATGTTTTCTAAACATAATGGAATGAAACTGAAACTAATAACAGAAAATAATTTGCTAAATTCACAAATATGTAAAAATTAAGCAACACAGTACTAAATAACCAATGGGTCAAACAAGAAATACCAAGCAAAATTAGAAAATACTTTGAGATGAATGAAAAGGAAGACACAACATATCAAAACCTGTGGGATGCAGCTAAATCAGTGCTTACAGGGAAATTTGTAGCTGTCGATGCCTACATTATTTAAAGTTAAAAAATTTTTTTCTAAATTTTTTAGAAATTTCACTTTCAGTTCTGGGACAAATGTGCAGAACCTGCAGGTTTGTTACATAGGTATACATGTGCCATGGTGATCTGCTACCTATCAACCTGTCATCTAGGTTTTTAGCCCACATGCATTAGGTATTTGTTCTAATGCTTTCCCTTCCCTTGTCCCTCACAACCTGACAGGCCCCGGTGTGTGATGTTCCCCTCCCTGTGTTGATGTGTTCTCACTGTTCAGCTCCCACTAATGAGTGAGAACATATGGTTTTTGGTTTTCTGTTCCTGTGTTAGTTTGCTGAGGATGATGGCTTCTAGCTTTATCCACGTCCCTGCAAAGGACATGAACTCATTCTTTTTTATGGCTGCATAGTATTCCATGGTGTATATATGCCACATTTTCTTCATCCAATCTATCCGTGATGGGCATTTTGGTTGGTTCCAAGTCTTTACTATTGTAAATAGTGTTGCAAGAAATGTATGTGTGCATTTATCTTTATAGTAGAATGATTTACAATCCTTTGGGTATATACCCAGTAATGAAATTGCTGGGTCAACTGGTATTTCTGGTTCTAGATCCTTGAGAAATCACCACACTGTCTTCCACAATGACTGAACTTATTCACACTGCCACCAACAGTGTAAAAGCATTCCTATTTCTCAACGGCCTCGCCAGCATCTGTTGTTCTCTTTTTTTTTTTTTTTGAGACGGAGTCTTGCTCTGTTGCCCAGGCTGGAGTGCAGTGGCACAATCTTGGCTCACGCCCAGCTAATTTTTTTGTATTTTTAGTAGAGGCGGGGTTTCACCGTGTTAGCCAGGATGTTCTCAATCTCCTGACCTTGTGATCTGCCTGTCTCAGCCTCCCAAAGCACTGGGATTACAGGTGTGAACCACCATGCCTGGCCGACAATGGGGTTTTCTAAATATACAATCATGTAATCCACAAATAGACACAATTTGACTGCCTCTCTTCCTATTTGAATATTCTTTATTTCTTTCTCTTGCCTGATTGCCCTGGCCAGAACTTCCAATACTACATTGAATAGGAGTGGTGAGAGGGTATCCTTGTCTTGTGCTGGTTTTCAAAGGGAATGTTTCCAGATTCTGCCTATTCAGTATGATATTGGCTATGGGTTTTTCATAAATAGCTCTTATTATTTTGAGACATGTTCCATCAATATCTAGTTGATTGAGAGTTTTTAACACGAAGCGATGTTGAATTTTATCGAAGGCCTTTTCTGCATCTATTGAGATAATCATGCGGTTTTTGTCACAGGTTCTGTTTATGTGATGGGTTACATTTATTGATTTGCATATGTTGAATCAGCCTTGCCTCCCAGGGATGATGCTGACTTGATCGTGATGAATAAGCTTTTTGATATGCTGCTGGATTCAGTTTGCCAGTATTTTATTGAGCATTTTCACATCGATGATCATCAAGGATATTGACCTGAAATTTTCTTTTTTTTGTGTGTGTGTCTCTGTCAGGTTTTGGTATCAGGATGATGCTGGAGTCATAAAATGAGTTAGGGAGGAGTCCCTCTTTTTCTATTGTTTGGAATAGTTTCAGAAGGAATGGTACCAGCTCCTTTTTATACCTCTGGTAGAATTTTGCTGTGAATCCATCTGCTCCTGGGCTTTTTTTGGTTGGTAGGCTATGAATTACTGCCTCAATTTCAGAACTTGTTATTGGTCTATTCAGGGATTTGACATCTTCCTGGTTTAGTCTTGGGAGGGTTTATGTGTCCAGGAATTTATCCATTTCTTCTAGATTTTCTAATTTGTGTAGAGGTGTTTATAGTATTCTCTGAGGTGTGTTTTTGCAGTGGCTGGTACCAGATTTTCATTTCCATATTTAGTGCTTCCTTCAGGAGCTCTTGTAAGGCAGGCCTGCTACTGACAAAATCCCTCATCATTTGCTTGTCTGGAAAGGGTTTTACTTCTCTTTCACTTATGAAACTTAGTTTGGCTGGATATGAAATTTTGCATTGAAAATTCTTTTTTTTTTTTTTGGAGATGGAGTTTTGCTCTTATTGCCCAGCCTGGAGTGCAATGGCGCAATCTCAGCTCACTGCAACCTGTGCCTCCCAGGCATGTGCTACCATGCCTGGCTAATTTTTGTATTTTTAAGTAGATACAGGGTTCCTCCATGTTGGTCAGTCTGGTCTCGAACTCCTGACCTCAGGTAACCTGCTCACCTCAGCCTCCCAAAGTGCTGGGATTACAGGTGTGAGCCACCACACCCAGCCCAACTCTTTTCTTTAAGAATGTTGAATATCGGCCCCCATTCTTATCTGGCTTATAGGGTTTCTGCAGAGAGATCAACTGTTAGTCTAATGGGCTTACCTTTGTAGGTGACCTGACCTTTCTCTCTGGCTGCCCTTAGCATTTTTTCCTTCATTTCAATCTTGGAGATTCTGATGATTATGTATTTTGGGTTTGATCTTCTTATGGAGTATCTTAGTGGTGTTCTGTGTATTTCCTGAATTTGAATGTTGGCATATCTTGCTAGGTTGGGGAAGCTCTCCTGGATAATATCCTGAAGTGCGTTTTCCAACTTGGTTGCATTTTTCCCATTGCTTTCAGATACACCAATCAATCGTAGGTTTGGTCTTTTCACATAGACCCATATTTCTTGGAGGCTTTGTTCATTCCTTTTCATTCTTTTCTCTCTAATCTTGTCTTCATGCCTTATTTCAGCAAGATGATCTTCAATCTCTGATATCTTTTCTTCCACTTGATCAATTCAGCTATTGATACTTGTATATGCTTCACGAAGTTCTTGTGTTGTGTTTTTCAGCTCCATCAGGTCATTTATGTTCCTCTCTAAACTGGTTAGTTAGCAGTTCCAGTAACCTTTTATCAAGTTTCTTAGCTTCCTTACTGGGTTAGAACATGGTTTTTTTTTTAGCTCAGAGGAGTTTGTTATTACCCACCTTCTGAAGCCTACTTCTGTCAATTCATCAATGTCATTCTCCATCCAGTTTGGTGCCCTTGCTGGAGAGGAGTTGTGATCATGTGGAAGAGAAGAGGCATTCCGGATTTTGGAATTTTCAGTGTTTTTGCACTGGTTTTTCTTCATCTTCGTGGATTTATCTACCTTTGATCTTTGAGGCTGATGACCTTTGGATGGGGTTTTTGTGTGTGTGTGGGGGGGGGGATCTTTTTTGTTGATGTTGTTATTGTTGCTTTGTGTTTGTTAGTTTTTCTTTTAACAGTCAGACCCCTCTTCTGCAGGTCTGCTGCAGTTTGATGGAGGTCCAAACCAGACCCTGTTGACTTGGTTATCACCAGTGGAGGCTGCAGAACAGCAAAGATTGCTGCCTGCTCCTTCCTCTAGAAGCTTCATCCCAGAGGGGCACTGACCTGACGCCATCTGGAGCTCTCCTGTATGAGGTATCTCTTGACCCGTTAAGAGGTGTCTCCCAGTCAGGAGGCATGGGGTTCAAGGACCCACTTGGGGAGGCAGTCTGTCCCTCAGCAGAACTGGTGTGCTGTGCTGGGAGAATTCCCTTTGTCAGGATCAGCTGCTCTTTTCACAGCCAGGCAGGAAAGATTAAGTCCGCTGAAGCTGCGCCCACAGCTGCCTCTCCCTCCAGGTGCTCTGTCCCAGGGAGGTGAGAGTTTTATCTGTAAGCTCCTGACTGGGGCTGCTGTATTTCCTTTAGAGATGCCCTGCCCAGTGAGGAGAAATCTAGAGAAGCAGTTTGGTCACAGCTGCTTTGCCGCACTGTGGTGTTCTGCCCAGTCCAAACCTCCTGGTCTCCTTAGCACTGTCAGGGGAAAACCACCTACTAAAGCCTCAGTAATGTCAGAAGGTGCTCCTTCCCTCTCCAAGCTCGAATGTCCCAGGTTGACTCCAGATTGCTGTGCTGGCAGTGAGAATTTCAAGCAATGGTTCTTAGCTTGCTGGGATCCATGGGAGTGGGACTCACTGAGTGAGACCACTTGGCTCCCTGGCTTCAACCCCCTTTCCAGGGGAGCAAATAGTTCTGTCTCACTGGGATTCCAGGTGCCACTGGGGTATGAAAAAAACTCCTGCACCTAGCTCAGTGCCTGCCTAAACAGCCGCCCAGTTTTGTGATTGAAACCCAGGACCCTGGTGGTGTAGGCTCATGAGGGAATCTCCTGATCTGCAGGTTGTAAAAACCATGGGAAAAGTGTAGTACCCAGGCCGGGTAGCACAGTCCCTCATGGCTTCCCTTAGCTGGGGGAGGGAGGTCCCCCAGCTCCTTGCACTTCCTGGGTGAAGCGATGGTCCTCCCTGCTTCTGCTCCCTCTCCATGGGTTGCACCCGCTACCTAACCAGTCCCAGTGAAATGAACTGGGTACCTCAGTTGGAAATGCAGAAATCACCCATCTTCTGTGTTGGTCTCAATGGGAGCTGCAGACGGGAGCTGTTTTTATTTGGCCATCTTGGCCCCTTCCTCAATGCCTACATTTTTTTTTAAAGTGAGTAAATCAACAACCTAATCTTCTACCTTAAAACACTGGGGAAAACGAACAAACAAACAAAAAAACAAAACTAAACCCAAATCAAGCAGAAGGTAGAAAATAAGGAATATAACAGAAACTAATGAACTAGAGAATAGAAAAAAGGCTTAATACCAATTCTTCACAAACTCCTCCAAAAAAAACAAAAGAGAACACTTCCCAATTCATTCAATGAAAACAGTATTACTCTGACACCAAAAACAGGCAATAAAACAACGGATCAGCATCTCAAATGAATACAGACACAAAATTCCCCAACAAAATACTAGCAAATCAAATTCCACAATATATATATATAAATTATACACCATTACTGAGTGGGATTTATCCCAGAAATGCAAGGTTTGTTTAGCGTCCAAAAATCAATTAATACATCATATCCATAGAATAAAGGAAAAAATCAAGAAAGGAAAATAAAGACATTTTCAGACAAACAAAAGCTCACAGAATAATGCTAACTTAAGTACAAGAAATACTAGAGGGAAATATTCAAACTGAAAATAATGATCTTAGACAAAAACACAAAACTGCAGAAAGGAATGAAAAACACTAGAAAGGGTAACTCTAAATGTATATTTACCATCAAAAATAGCAACAGAATAAACTCTCTGGTGAGGTTTCAAAGTAGCTAGTACAAAATAAGTGACAACAATAATGAAAGGCAGGAGAGGGACAAAAGGAAACGTAAGGATCTTGCATTTTTCAAGAAGTGGTAAAAATATTAAGGTATACCACAGTAAGTCAAAGAGACATATTTAATCATTAGAGTCATCACTTAAAAAAGAATGTACAACTAAAAAGCTAATGGAGAAGAAACATAAAATTACATAAAGTTTGGTTTATTCAAAAGAATATAAAAGGCCGGGTGCAGTGCTTCACGCCTGCAATCCCAGCACTTCGGGAGGTCGAGGTGGGCAGATCACGAAGTCAGGAGATCGAGACCATCCTGGCTAACACGGTGAAACCGCGTCTCTACTAAAAATACAAAAAATTAGCCAGGCGTGGTGGTGGGCGCCTGCAGTCCCCGCTACTCAGGAGACTGAGGCAGGAGAATGGCGTGAACCCGGGAGGCAGAGCTTGCAGTGAGCCGAGATCGTGCCACTGCACTCCAGCCTAGGTGACAGGGTGAGACTCCGTCTCAAAAAATAAAAAAACGTATACATATAATTTATAGTGACAGAAAGGAGATCAGTAATTGCTTCAGGATAGAAGTAGGAAGGGGTGAGAAAGGTGGGAAGGAGTGAAAGATGATGAAGGAGGAGAAAACTTTTGGGGGTGATGGATATGTCTGCCCTAGATTGTAGCAATGGTTTCACGTGTATACATATATCAAAAGATATAAAATCATATATTTTAAATACTTGTTAACATATTATATGTTAATGACACCTGAATAAGCTGGTTCTTTAAAGAAAATAAATAAGTGTATGGGGCTGAGACCAATCTGCCAGGGACCCAACGCTGTTCTGTCCCTGGCTGGCTGTGTGATCAGTTTCCTGGGCACCAATTGTGCAGAGATATTGGCGAATTCCATAAATTCATTGTGACAGCACAGTGCCAGGCCTGCATCAAGCACAAATGACCAATGTTAGCTGTGTGGTAGTGCAGAGCCCTAGGACTCTGCTCTGCTTACTGTTTACATGCCCAGGTCCCCCACTACACAGGAAGAGACGCTTTCTAGCTCATCTGTTTCCCTAAGACCCAGAATCAGCCTGGGATGCTCTAAGTGAATAACAGCAGGAATGAGAGACTTGGAAGAGAACGTCTCTCTAAGTGGTGTCTCCAAGCAGCCAAAACAGAGCTGGCCAACAAACCCTGTGGGATAGTGTGAAATATATATTTGGTCTTCATCTCCATGACCTGGCATACAACTCCTAAAATCCTTGTAATCTCCAAAGTGCTGTCTTTCCGTAGGCTTATGTTGACTGACAGCTTTAGGATGAAGCTGGTCACTGGAAAGGCTAAGTCATGGTTACATGATTGGGATTCTCAGCCCCAACGCCCCAAACTCAGAGAGGGGAAAGGAGCTAAAGGTTAAGTTTATCACCAATGGCCAATGGTTTAATCAATCATACCTACATAATAAAGCCTCTATAAAAACCTAAAAGGGCAGGGTTCAGAGAGCTGCTGGATAGCTAAGTGGATAGGATCCTAGAGGGTGATGCACCCAGGGAGGGCATGAAAACTCCACATCCCTTCCCGCATACCTCTGCCTACAAATTTCTTCATCTTTATCCTCTATAATAAATTGGTAAATCTTTTTTTTTCTTTTCTGAGACAGGGTCTCACTCTGCCACCCAGGCTGGAGTGCAGTGGCATGATCTCAGCTCACTGCAACTTCTGCCTCCTGGGTTCAAGTGATTCTCATGCCTCATCTTCCCAAGTAACTGGGACTACAGATGCACACCACCATGCCTGGCTAATTTTTGTATTTTTTGTAGAGACGGGGTTTCACTATATTGGCCAGGTTGGTCTCGAACTCCTGACCTCAAGTGATCTGCCCACCTCAGCCTCACAAATTGCTGGGATTACAGGCATGAGCCACTGCACCCAGCCTAAACTGGTAAATCTGAGTTTTTCCCTGAGTTCTGTGAGCTGCTCCAGCAAATTAATAGAACCCAAAGTGAGGGTCATGGGAACCCCAACTTGAATCCTGTTTGTCTCAAGTTTGGAAACCCCGAACTTACAACTAGTGCCTTGAGGGGAGAGTCTCAGAGACTGAGCCTGTGGGATCTGAGGCTATCTCCAAGAGACCACAAGAATTGAATTGAATTAGAGCTGCTTGGAGCATGGGAAAAACCCTCCATACATTTGGTCACGAAGTTTTTGTTGATTGTTGCTGTGGTGTCAGAGCAGAGGAAAAATGTAATTAGCATTTTTCCCAAACAGCCTAAGGAGTGGATGACATAGAAGTGAAGGGACTGGGAGCCAGCTGCCAGGGAAAGACACTTGAGCTATTTTTTGTGGCTGAAAGAGCATTTTCTAGGGTAAATAAAACACAAAACTACTTATGGACAGATAACAGGGGCAAATAACAGCAAGAAAAGAGGACAAGATAGAAAAAGGAGGAGGAAAGCAAAGGCCTGAGGGTAACAAGAGATTTGTCTGGAGCTTGTAGAGAAGGGATTCGTGAGTGAAGCTGCAGCACCTACCACAGAAGCAGAGAGTGGGGGCAGACTCACCTTCTCTCTTGTGCCTCCAGCTCCCCTGAGTTCTCAGGATGTGAGGGGTCCATGGTTCGTCCCCCCGCTCCAGCCTCGAGATGACGTCAGGTTTGGAAGCTTGAAGTCCTGCTCCAGAGAAAGGAAGCAAGACCTGAAAATTCATCCCAGGTAGAGGGCAGGATGGACCCGTGGTCTGAGTCTTTGAGCTGGTTGTGTCCTTCCCTGACACCTGGTCTCTAACCGTGGAGACACAGGCCTCTGCCTAAGCTGAAAAATGGCCAAAACTAGCTTTTCAGGGGGACGGGCAGCATAGATAGGACAGCGTTGGGGCCTGAACACATCACGGTAGATGACTCAGTGGGGGGTGTTGAACCCCAGCAGAAGGGCTAAAGGGGGAATGAGTCTCCAGCACAATGTCTGGTTTGTCTGGCCCACCAGTCCATCATGGCCCTTGTCCGTCAGCCTTGCTGTTTTTGTTCCTGCTGGGCCCCAGCTTGGTCCTCGCCATCTTCTTCCATCTGCCCATTAACTCTCGCAAGTGCCTCCATGAGGAGATCCACAAGGCCTACTAGTGACTGGCACATACGAGATCTCTAACCAGTCTGGGGGCACTGGCGGCATGTGAAGCCACCTCAAGATCACAGATTCTGCTGGCCATATTTTCTACTCCAAAGAGGATGCAACCAAGGGGAAATCTGCCTTTACCACTGAAGATTATGACATGTTTGAAGTGTTTTGAGAGCAAGGGAACAGGGCGGATACCTGGCCAACTCGTGATCCTAGACATGAAGCATGGAGTGGAGGTGAAAAATTACAAAGAGATTGCAAAAGTTGAGAAGCTCAAACCATTAGAGGTGAAGCTGCGACACCTAGAAGACTTTTCAGAATCTATTGTTAATGATTTTGCCTACATGAAGAAGAGAGAAGAGGAGATGGTGATACCAGTGAGTCAACGAACACTCGGGTCCTATACTTCATCATCTTTTCAATGTTCTGCTTCATTGGACTAGCCACCTGGCAGGTCTTCTACCTGTGATGCTTCAAGGCCAAGAAGTTGATTGAATAATGAATGAGGCATATTCTCCTCCCACCTTGTACCTCAGCCAGCAGAACATCGCTGGGATGTGCCTGGCCTAAGGCATCCTACCAGCAGCACCATCAAGGAATGTTGGAGGTTTCTTGCCAGAAATGATCTCTTTTGGTGTGCGAGGATATGGGGTACCACCTACACCCAACAAGTCAATGAGGGACTTCTTTTTAATTTGGTAGGATTTTGACTGGTTTTGCAACAATAGGTCTATTATTAGAATCACCTATGACAAAAAATTAAGGGTTACCTAGATAATGCCAAAGTCAGTAATTGTCCTGGGTTCCCTTGTGTGATCTGTTTGAACCATGTTTTCTTTTCTTCTCCCACTTGCTCAGCAGTTTGGGCTTCCTTTCTAGTTCTTTTACCAAGATTTCCGTGTGACCATGTTGACTTCATTCAGATTGCCCTCTTTCAATTTCCTTGTGAAAACACTCTTAACTTTCTCTTTACCCTTAGCTGAAATGTTTACGTAGCTTCTGGTGATATCTTTTCATGATTTTATGTCTCTTAAAATGGTGATGGATGTGACACTTCATAAAAGAGAGCTTTAAACTGTAGATAATTCTTAAAGAAAATGTCATTTCAGACAATTAAAATATTTGTGCTCAACTGCTTGAACGTTTTTCGTGTATGTGTATTTAATTCTATGCAGTATTATCACACGTGTAGATTTCATGTGACCACCATCACAAGACAGAATAGTTCTACCACATGGATCCCTTGTGCTGCCCTTTTACAGCCACAGCCACAGCCACATCCCTTTCTTATCCCTTTACTTCAACCTATGGCTACCACTGTTCTGTCCTCCATCTCTGTAATTTTGTCATTTCAAGAATGTTGTATGAATGGAATCATATAGAATGTAATCTTATGAGGTTGACTTTTTTCATTCAGGATAATTCCCTTGAAATCCATCCAAGTTGTTGCATGTATCAAGTTTCTTCCTTTTTTTCTTTTAAAAATGTTTTATATATTTAGGGGGTAAAGTGCAGATTTCTTACATGCATATATTGCATCATGGTGAAGTCTGGGCAGTTATTTTGATTGTTGAGTAGTATTCCATGGTATGGATGTACCAGTTTGCTTAACCATTCACCTACTAAAGGACATAAGAGTTGTTTTCAGTTTTTTGCCCTTACTAATAAAGCTGCTGTGAACATTCATGTACAGGTTTTTATGTGAACTTTTTTTTTTTTTTGAGATGGAGTCTCGCTCTGTCGCCCAGGCTGGAGTGCAGTGGCACCATCTCGGCTCACTGCAAGCTCCGCCTCCCAGGTTCACGCCATTCTCCAGCCTCAGCCTCCCACATAGCTGGGACTATAGGCGCCCGCCAGCCCCGGCTAATTTTTTTTTTTTGTATTTTTATTAGAGATGGGGTTTCACCGTGTTAGCCAGGATGGTCTTGATCTCCTGACCTCATGATCCACCCGCCTCAGCCTCCCAAAGTGCTGGGATTACAGAAGTGAGCCACCGCACCCGGCCTATGTGAACATACATTTTCATTTTCTGGGATAAATGCTCAAAAGGGCAATTGTTGGGTTGTGTGGTAAACACGTATATTTTTGTAAGAAACTACCCTACTCTTTTTTCCAGAGTGGCTGTACCTTTTACATACAGCCACTCATACAATTCATACAGCAATGTATGACTGATCCAGTTTCTTCACATCCTCACCAGCGTTTGGGATTACTACTATTTTTTATCTTAACCATTCACATAGATGTGTGTAATGATAACACATGTGGTTTTAATTTGCATTTTCCAGTGATGGAAAGTATGTTAAGCTAATGATGTTGAGTATCTTTTCATGTGCTAATTTGCCATCTATATATCCTCTTCGGTGAAATGTCTGTTCATGTCTGTTGTCTATTTTCTATTTAGGTCATTTGTTCTTTTTACTATTGAGTTGTCAGAGTTTTTTTATACATCCTAGATAAAACTCTTCTGTTAGATATGTGGTTGCTTGAATTTTTAACATAACTTCTACCAAGGAAAAATAAGTAAAATTTCCAACTCTTCTTGCATGGCCAGTCACTTACTTAATTCCTGTCCTTCAGTGTTCCATCTAGAGAATTAAGAGATATGATGTATAAAATAGATATCTAGGAGGGCCATTAAGAGAGTAAATACTTAAAAATACAAAGCCAATGAAAGCAAAGCCAATAATCACTGTAGGAATATGAGGTGCCTAAGGGCCAAAACTAATGTAAATAAGAGAAAATGTGGATATAAATGACCATGTTTATAAAGTTATGAAAAATGCTGTCACTTGGAATCTTTCCCACATCTCTCAAGAAAGTAAGTAGGAGTTTATCCTTTCTGTAATCTCTTTTTAGTCCTGCTGACTATTACAGGGCTTATTTAATCACAGTGGCAAGAATTACATGTATCTTACAGTAAAGAAGCAGAATACTGGAATTGTTAGAGAACCCTGATGTGTTGACCTGATAAAGTACAAAAGTGGAAGAGGGAATGAGTTATGTTGTTAAAATCTCAGGCTAGCCGGGCGCGGTGGCTCACGCTTGTAATCCCAGCACTTTGGGAGGCCGAGGCGGGCGGATCACGAGGTCAGATCGAGACCACGGTGAAAACCCGTCTCTACTAAAAATACAAAAAAATTAGCCGGGCACGGTGGCGGGCGCCTGTAGTGCCAGCTACTCGGAGAGGCTGAGGCAGGAGAATTGCTTGAACCTGGGAGGCGGAGCTTGCAGTGAGCCGAAATTGTGCCACTGCACTCCAGCCTGGGCCACAGAACGAGACTCTGTCTCAAAAAAAAAAAAAAAAAAAAAAAAAATCTCAGGCTATTCTGTTAATGTTCCTGCTACTATGAACCCAAACCTGTTTTTTTCCCCTTTTGACTCCTTGTATCTTCCTCTCATGTGGCATAAAAGTAGTTCTGTCGTTAACTTGTACAACATTGCCATCTGCTGTTAAGAATTGGTAGGTACTGCTTCTGAGAACCTGGCTGCAGATCCTTACCATAGGCAGCAGATGCTGAGAAAGTCTATCTTCAGTATTACACATACTAAGTTACAGAGGATGCATCCAAGTAGAAAAAATAATATATGGGTTAAGATCCATTCTTAAACTTTTTTTTTTTTTTTTTTTTGGGACAGAGTCTTGCTGTGACGCCCAGGCTGAAGTGCAATGGTGCTAGCTCAGCTTGCTGCAACCTTCACCTCCTGGGTTTGGGTAGTTCGTCCTCCTCGGCCTCCAGAGTGGCTGGGAGTGCAGGCGCACCCCACCATGCCTGGCTGGTTTTCGTATTTTTGGTAGAGATGGAGTTTCACCGTGTTGGCCGGGCTGGTCTTGAACTCCTGACCTCAAATGATCCACTGGCCTCAGCCTCCCAAAGTGCTGGGATTACACGTGTAAGCCACTACGCTCATCCTCCATCATTAAACTTTTTAATGTGAAATTCTATCATGTACCATTAACCTAACAAGATTTTCTTTCCTATTTCTGACTGGTGCCTTTCCTCTTTTTAGGAGCAATGAAAGCCACTCTGTTAGTTATGTTCTTCTGATGCGACAAAATGTCAAGAAGATAGGAGAAGAGAATATTTTATTTTGTTGATGCTTTTGTTCCCAAGTGTGACCCTAAACTTAAGCTTTGTAGGAGCTGACATTCTCTCATGTCCCTTCCCTTTACTCATGCCAAAACTATCAACTGGGACATTTTGTGCTTTTGGTTTAAAAGTTAATTGATATTACACCTTGGTTTTATCCAAAAAGTAAAAGTATTTGCCTTTGACCAAAGACTGATGCAAGAGCAAATAAGCTTTAAAAACAGGGGTGTTATGTGCTTTCCTCCATTTTTGAGCATGCTATCCAAAACGGTCTGTATAATATAAATGAGAATGATGCAGTTTAAGTAAGTATTTTTATACCATTGTCATGGACCCCTGTCATAAAGCCATTTTTCAGTTTGGGAAAGAGGCATATAGAATTTATACAGATTGATTTGTAAATGTTGCATTGAGGATTTTTGTGTAAATTTTCTCAAGTAAAGGCTAGTAGAAACCAAAAAAAAAAAAAAAAAAGGGCTAAAGGGAAGAGCACATTCCAGTGAAAGGAAAGCAGGGCTCTGAAACTGACCAGATCCAAATCCCAGATCTGCCACCAATAGGCTGTGTAAACTTAAGAAAAGTGACAGTATTTGTTAGCCTCAGGTTCATTTATAAACTGTGTATCCTACCACTGATCATCAAGATGCAGAAATATTAATTCAGGGGATAGGGATGTACTAAGTGTACAATGAACAATATTCTCCTTCTATAAATCAGGGAGGGTTGGAAAGGCATGGGAGGCCAAGGTGGGAAGATTCCTTGAGGCTAGGAGTTTGAGACCAACCTGGGGAACTTGGAGGTTCTGTCTCTAAAAACTAAAATAAGACAAGCATGGTGGCCCATGCCTGTAGTCCCAGGTACTTGGGAGGCTGAGGTAGGAGGATATCTTCAACCAAAGACGTCAAGGTTACAATGAGCTACGGTCTCATCACTGCACCCCAGGATGGGCAACAGAGTGATACATTGCCTATTAAAAAAAAAAAATCAAGGAGGGTCCCAGTATCACCTGTCCCCCTCTCTGTGCAAACCAGACCTGCATGGTACCAGGGTCAAAATGTCTGGTCTTTGGGCCCAGGGGGTGAGGAGCCTCTGAGCCCCAAGCTTGATCCTCAAGGTTAAGGAGCAGGAAGCCCAGGAGCTGAGCCCCAGGGACGGAACTTACCTAGTGAGACTAGGTTTCCATAGGTCTCCATCATCACATCCTTGTAGAGGCCCCTCTGAGCAGGGATCAGACAGTCCCACTCCTCCTGGGAGAAGGGTACAGCCACATCCTCAAAGGAAACCATGATGTGGAATGACAAGATCTTGATGCAGCCCTCAGGTCAGGACCTGGAGGGAGAAGACATTAGGCTTAGGACTGGTAAGATCCCTCTGGGAACATGTACCTGTCTTCCCCACTAATGTGAACTCTTTAAGGCAGACACTATATTGGCTCATCTTGGTGTGCCCCAACCCTGACCTCTACCGTACCTGGTCCAGGACAGGAAAACAGTGAGAAGTACATTTCAGGGACTTGAACTCAGGAACTGAGGACATTGGTGGAGACAGGGAGCTGCCCAATCTCTGGGACCAGCCCCTTATAGACAGACTCCTGCCAAGAAAAGGCTGAGGTCACATGGAAGAGTCTCCATGAGGACCACTCACCTGGAGCCCACCAAGAAGGAGCTGCATGACGGCCATCACTAGGTGTCTGAGCTTGTCCTGAGGTGTGGGCAGAGCTGCAGGGAGAGGAGGGTGATGGGGCCTGACCAACCTTCTGCTCCCCACAGGTGCTCTGAGACTTCTAGGCCCAGACATTTTGTGGTAGCAGAGACCCAATTATGAGCTGCCTGAACACCCCAGGAAAGGTAGATGAACTAAGTAGCCAGTGGTCTTTGAGACCATATCCCCTCCCCACTTTCCTGCCATACTTCTCCATGTCTCAAGAGAGGCCTTCCTGAGGCCCCTGGGATGACAGCATCCTGAGGCCACCATGTGAAAGCCAGGACCGTGGCGGTGCACTTGGCCAGGAAAGACAATAGACTGCATTTCCCAGGCCCACCTGTGAGGTCCTGCGCAGAGGGCAAACAGCTGAGAACAGCGGATCAGGCTCTTGTGCTAAGGCAGTGAATGAGCAAATGGAGAAATTGACACGTATGTGTGACACACAAACACAACGCCCAGGTGGTGTCAGGTGACGACAAAGGATACAAAAAATTAATGATGCAGCTTGAGGGCAGCGACTGGTGGTAGGAGATATTTTACACAGGATGGCCAGGGAAGACACCTCCGATAAAGTGACAACAAATCAGAGATCTGGATGGAGTGAGGGTAGGCACCATGTGGATATCAGTGAGGTACATCCCAGGCAGGAGGAGGGCACAAGTGCAAAGGCTCTGAGATGCAAGCACACCTGTGTTCAAGGACGGGCAAGGAAGCCAGAGGGGCTGAAACAGACTAGGGGAGGGTAAAAGAGGTGGGTACCCTCTGGGGCGGGTACCTTGTAGGCCTTAGGGCTATGGGTTTTATTCTGAATGGATGGGAAGTGCCTGGAATGTCTGGGAAGAGTGATATGACCTCAGATGTGGTCTCTACAGCTGCTGCTTTGAGGGTGCTTTGAATACACTATGGGGTGGGGGTAAGGAACAAAAACAGGAAACCAGTCAGAAGGTTCTAGCAACAATCCAGCTAGAGATGAATGTCTTGGACCAGACTGGTGGTGGCAGAAGTGATAAAAAGCAGCCAGATTATGGATACATTTCAAAGGTACCATCAACAGGATTTGCAGATGAATTTCATGTAGGACGAGACACCAAGAGTTTTGACCTGAGCAACTGAAATTATGAAATTTCCATATACTCAAAAGAGTAAGGCTGCAGAAGGATTAAATGTAAAAGTTGTAATACAGTAATGTTTAAGATACCTATTAGATCTATAAATAGAAAATTAGGGCATTTGGATATACAAGTTGAAAATTCAGGAGTGAGGTTGGGCTGGCTGGGTATATACTGAAAACTGTCAGTACACAGATAACATCTAAAACCACACATCTGGTTTTATTTTAGCAGTGACATGTGTCACTCCCACAAAAGCCTTCCCAATTGGCCTCGGCATACACAGCAAGTCTCCTCCCCACAGCCCTCTACACATAAACAAATTTCTTAGTTTAGTTCAGGAGAAAATGTGCCCTTTTCCTTCGGCTCTAGGTGACCGCAAGGCCCAGTTCTCGTCACCAAGATGTTAAGGGAAGTTTGCCAAGGGGCATCTGAAAGGAAATAAGGGGAAAGGATTGACCACAAAGGAAAGCCAAGAGAACCTTGGAGACACATTCTAGAGCCCTGGCATTTCACAACAAACTCTGGAACAAACCCTGTCTCATCTTCATTCAAGCCTCTGTCGGACAGATTTTCTGACTGGCCGCGGAACATAAGCTCACTGATGTCTTCGCACTCTCCAGCTGAGGCATACCTTGGTCAGAGGGAATCTTCTAGTCCTCAGACAGGGCTTGCCTTTGACTGGCCCCTGCTGCTTATGTCCTTTGTGAATCACAAGCGGTACCTCTTAATGTACTCTGCCTTCACTCCTAAACGCATGTGGCAGGCATGTAATGCTGCTGTTAGGCGCATGGGCTGGGACTCGAATAGGACTGAGTTCTAACCTTGGATCCACCACTTACTAATGCAGAGGTCTCAGGTAATTGACTTGAGTTTTTCCACAGACCATAAAATGAGATTGACACTACTCCTTAAGTGACTATATTGAGTTAAATGAGAAGATGTATAAAATGCTCAGCACAGTATTAGCAAACCGCAAACAATACGAAGTCTCAATTGTCCTAATCAGTAAGTCAGCATTTACCGAGTGCATACTAAATGAACGTGTTGTTTGTTCCAGCGCATCTGTGAGATATCATCTCCTGCCTGTTCCTTTCCTTCCCCACAACAGAAGCTCCTTCACACCACAGCTCTCTCACAGCCTTACCCTTTCGGTCAATACATTCCTGCTAAATGAAATGCACTTTTCTCTCTTCTTAAAAAAAAAAAAAGCACAATTCAGCTCGTTCCCTGACATTGCCCAAACTCCCTCTGCGAGACCTTTTTTGTCCATCTGGCTTCCCTGCCTCAGTGTTGCCCGGGAGCCTGGACGACAGCCCGTAGACCTGCACGCCCCACTGCCTGCGCTCGTGCCTCACACCACCCCTCCGTCAACACAAAGCGGGCGCTCAGCAGCCCGCAGCCGCCCTCGAGGCGTCCTCTACGGGTCACTGAGGCCGCGGGCCCCGTCCTTCGGGCTCTCAGAACCCCGGCATCGTCCCTGCCCGCCCCGGCGCCACTCCGGCACCTCCGCACCAGGCGCCCTAGCTCGGGACTCACTCAGCTCGACCACAGGAAGGGAAGGAGCGCGAACGCTAAATCCCGTGCCGCGGAGAGCCAAACCCCCTGCACCGGAAATGCCTAATCTGAACTTCCGCCGTGCCCTTCAGCTCACCAACCAATTGAATTCCACGTTTCGTGGGTCCGCTCTAGGCGGCTGATAGTACTCGATGCTCCGGCAGTCCTGTTCCTTCCTGGTTAGTCCCTACAAGCCCTTGGCGGAATCTGCGGGTGAGAGGGCGCAGGTGTAGAGGTGCCGCCGGCGGCGTGGGTGCGAAGGAAGGGACCCCAACATAGAGCGTTCCTGCGGACGCTTCTCAGGCCGGGGTTGTTCTCCGTACTCTGGACCTGGCCCTTCCTGACCTAGGACGTCGCGCCGCGCACTGTCCCCCTCTCTCGGGCGCCTTTTCCCCCACCTCCAAATAGTGATGAAGCTCAGAATCCAGCTTGCGCCCGCTGTGCACCTAGCACTTCCCACCTGTAGTCTTTTGACCTCATCGCCCCCTAGAGAAGGCTGCTGCCATAGCTTAAATGAGGAAGCCGAGGTGCAGAGAGGTTTCAGACCTATTCCGGTGGAGCTGGAATTCGAGAACCAACCGCTCGGTGCTGACACGCGCGTGCGGAACGGGCGGCTGGCGAGGGTGAAGCGGAGTGAGGGGAGAGGCCAGGTGAGGAGCACGGGCCCGAAGGGAAGACTTACGAGAATGGAAAGGAAAGCAGCCTGTCTTCAGTGGGACAGTGGGAGCATTCAGATGTCAGAGAATGAGCAGTTGTGGGAAGAGCCATAGGGTATTTTATTTTATTTTATATTATTTTATTTTATTTTTGAGACGGAGTCTCGCTCTGTCGCCCAGGCTGGAGTGCAGTGGTGCAATCTCGGCTCACTGCAAGCTCCACCTCCCGGGTTCACGCCATTCTCCTGCCTCAGCCTCTCCGAGTAGCTGGGACTACAGGCGCCCGCCACCACGCCCGGCTAATTTTTTTGTATTTTTTAGTAGAGACGGGGTTTCACCGTGGTCTCGATCTCCTGACCTCGTGATCCGCCCGCCTCGGCCTCCCAAAGTGCTGGGATTACAAGCGTGAGCCACCGCGTCCGGCCTCGGGTATTTTATTTTTTAGAGACGGGGTTTTGCTCTGTCGCCCAGGCTGCAACCTCAACCTCCCGGGCTCAAGCGATCCTCCTGCCTCAGCCTCCCAGGCAACTGGGACTACAAGCAACGTGCCACCACACTAAATCTTCTTTAATTTTTTTGGGGGGAGGTTGGAGGTGGGGGCGGGACAGGGTCTCTCTCCGTCTCCCAGGCCAGAGTGCAGTGGCGCAATTATGGCCCGACTCCTGGGCTTAAGCGATCCTCCCGCTTCAGCCTCCAGAGTAGCTGGGACCACAGGCGCCCACCACCACGCCCAGGTAATTTTTGTATTTTTTTGTAGAGGTGGTGTTTTGCCATGTTTCCCAGGCTGGTCTTGAACTCCTGAGCTCAAGCGATCCACCCGTCTCAGCCTTCCAAAGTGCTGGGATTACAGGTGTCAGCCACCATGCTCGGCCCTAAATATTTTTTTAAAAGTTGGATTTTTCATGGTGCCCAAGGGAAGAGACACTCCTTTCCCTTTACTAAGACCATATTTTTAAGAAAACTTTGTAATAGGAAAATCTTTTTTTGCCCTCTTGAAATGTTTGTAAATTTTTTAAAAAGCTGCGTAAGCCTCTTGCCCGTTTTATAAACCAGGAATGTCTTTCTTAAGGAACTTGGAGTGATTTCTTTGAAATATAAAGGCCAAGGAAGATAGCTTCCCTCCTTGTCTCTGTGGGAGTTTAGCAGGTGACTGGCTCCAAGTTGCAATTACCTGCTTGTCATAGAGACATGAGGTTTATTTTAACTTTGGATAAAGGCAGTTAGCTGACACAGATGGCCGCCCCAAGTACCACATACCTGCCTTCTCGTTTAGAAACACTGTGGGCATTAGGGGCAACTCATGCAGAAGACCCAGGAATCTTCCAGGTATACTCCATGGGATGCCTGTTCCACTCTGGCCCATTGGTACAAGCCGGCCTTTTCTTTTAAGGATAGTGGGGTCCGTTCTGAGAGCGGCCTTTGCAACATCTCTCACTTCCCCTGTTGACTGCTATTTGTTTTCATCCTGCTTTCCTACTCCCTTGATCCCAAACTCACTAGGGGTATTTAGTGAACACTTACTGTTGCAGTAAGACTCTAGCCAAGGAAGACGAAGAGACAGTTGGAGACCAAAGAGAACTTTAATTCGGGCACCAAAGTCTACAGCAGGCTCATGCCCCAAATGGCTGCTGACCCAGCCAAAGAAAGCAGGCTTGCTTATATGTCATTTGAGGCGTGAAAAACAAGGCAGGATACAAGTTTCAGACAAAGACAGTAAATTATTCAACCTGTGACAATTCTGAGAAAACTTACATTTAGTTATCTTGACCAGTCAACCTTGAAGCTGGACAGAGCTGGGGTAAGGGAAAACAGGAATTACAGAAGAATGTGGGAGTCTCCAGGCCGGAGATAAGCTTGGAAGGTTGAGATAAGTTCGCAGCTGCAACTTCTTAGCAATGCTGGTAGGGGCTGCTTAAATTTCTTAGCCTGTATATAACTTCTGAATAGCCTACACTAAATGGTAACTATTACCTATGTTATGTTTGTTATTTTAAACTTTAATATTACTTACTTTATTTTCCTTCCACATTACCTCTGCTGTTAGCAGCTTTGAGAAATGCTGCTATAAGATGTGGGAAGTCATTAAAGGATTTAAGCAGGGAGAGGCAAGGTCAGATTAATGTTTCAGAAAAATATTTACTGTTTTCCAGCTGAAACTAGTACAGTAAAATTTACTTTCTGGTCACAGCACACAGCAGTCACATCCTGGAGGAACTGTACTTCTCTAAGATCTAGTCTGTCCTGTGGTTTAAATGACCTTTATCAAATTGTCTTTATTACTTTGTACACTGCTTTCACCAGTCTGCTCTTCCATGGCAAAGGGGGCAGAACTGTTATTTAGGGTTTTCCACATCCAGTATGCTCATAAGATTTTTACCCTGTGTGAACTTCCAGATGTCGAATAAAGGCTGGATGCTGACCAAAGACCTTTCCCCATTTTTTGCATATGTGTAGGTAGGGTTGCTCACCAGTAGTGTTCCCCTGATGCTTCATAATGGTTGATCCCAGAGAGAATGCCCTTTCACACTCATTACCTTCATAGGGTTTCTCTCCAGTGTGAGTTCTGTGGTGGGAAATTAGGTTAGAACTTTGAACAAAGGCCTTTCCACATTTGTTACACTGATAGGGCTTATTTCCAATATGGATTCTTTGGTGTTACACAAGACTAGAGCTATGGTTGAAAGTTTTCCCACACACTGCCTTCATAGAACTTGTCTTTATAGTGAAATCTCTGGGGTTTTCTAAATTGTGTTAGTCCTTCTTAAGGCTTAACATGTTCACTGCACTACACAATTCCTCTCCACGGTAACTATTTGAGTGCTCATTAAAGGCAGTACTCTGACATTCTGCATGTTTTTGAGATTTCATTAGGATGTGGGCTTTCTGGTGATTGTCGAAATGTGAGTTATCTGAAGCTGTGTCCAGATGAATTACTTTGATAGGTTTTCTCTTTTGTGGGAATATTCAGATATGCTATGGGGTTTGAGGTCAAGTCTAGGATGCTGTCAACTTTGTTATACTCCTGGCTTTTCTCCCATGGAATGTTTTTATGGATCACTGTGATTTATCTTCACATTTACTTGACTAGTACTTTCTCAAACATTTTCTTAGTTTTCCTCTACAAAGATTTCCCTGATATTTCTCTAGTAGACTCACAACTTTGTAGGCTTTAAAAAAGTTGGGTGCTTAGTCAATATCTCCTTTTTAACACTTATACCACCCACTGTGGTTTCATGCTTTGGGGGTTCCTTTAGGAGAGGCAACTCTTTGTTATCTGCCTCACAACCTGAAATGATGCAGCAAGCAGGAAACACGGCATAATAAAAAGACGACAGCCTTTTAATTCTAAAGACCAAGATTCTACATTTCCTCTTCTCCTTTCCAGACAACTTAGTCCCAAAGGTATAAAGTAAAGCTGAGCAAGGTAGCATCCATACCAGGGCTGGGGGAACCAAAGCAGGAAAGAGCAGCAGGGTGGAGGCCATCCATATAGCAAGACTGGCACAGTGTGTCCAGCCTGAGCAGGCTGAAGATGTCTTCATGGAAGGGCAGAGGCAAAAGGGCAAGAGGCAGGGGTTGCAGTGAGCCAAGATTGTGCCATTGCACTCCGGCCTGGGCAACAGAGCGAAACTCGTCTCAAAAAAAAAAAAAAAAAAAAGATGAAACCTCTTTGTAAGATTAAAACTATAAAACTCTTAGAAAAAAAAGGTATAAATTTTTGTGACCCAGAATTAGGCAATAGTTTCTTATAAGTGACGTCACAAACACAAGCAACCAAATAAAAGATAAGTTAGACTTCAAAATGAAAAACTTTTGTGCTTCAAGAAATACCATCAAGAAGGTGAAAAGACAACCTATAGAATGGCAGAAAATACTTGCAAATCATATATCTGATAAGGGCACAATATCCAGAATATATAAATAACTCTTACGACTTATCTAAACTGACTACCATAGACTAAATGGCTTTGACAACAATTTATTTCTCACAGTTCTGGAGGCTGAAGTCCAAGATCAGGGTGCCAGCTGGCCGTTCTTGGTGAAGGTGGCTCCCTGGTTTGCAGACTGTTGTTTTCACACAGCACCTTTGCCTAGCGGAAATGGGGAGCCTGGGGCCCTTCATCCTAATCCTGTCTTAGGCCTCCACCCCCATTACCGCATCTGAATAATCTCAGTGGGGATTGGGTTTCAACACAGGCATATTGTGGTGGACACAAACATTCTGCTATAGCGCAACTCGACAATAAAACACATCCCAACTGTAAAGGAGCTAGAAAGGCAGAAAGCTAAGGTCAGTGGGGGATGCTCTGAGTGTCTGAAGACAGCGCAGCTATCCATAAAGATCACATGCGGCTTCCTTTGCATCCAGCTGCGCAAGGGCTGGTGCGGGTAAGGAAGTCCCACTGGGGCTTTTGGGGGCCCAGCACAGCTCGGGAGAGTGAATGAGGGTAGAGAGAATGCCTCATTGCGTCCGGACACCACCGAGACCGTCGTCCTCCACAGGCACCTGGAGTGGATCCAGCTGTGTTCAAGTCCAGACGCACATGGACTGCCTCAGGACCACACTTCCCACCCGGGTGGTTTCCTCCCTCTGGGAGCAGGAAAGGAGATGAGTCTTGGGGTGTGCGTGGGACTCCTGGCCTGGTGCTGCTGTCAGCTCTGAACCCTCCCCGGCTCTCTCCAGGAACGCACAGTTAGGCTCTTCGCGCTAGTCCCCCTGGTAGGGCTGGCCGTCTGGGACGCTTGGGCTTCCTTCCCTGACCGGCTGCAGGGTCTTTTGTGGTGTTTCTGTCTCCTTCGCTGCAGTGTGATCTGTTGTTAACAGTGGTAAATCCACATGGGTCTGCTGCAGCCTCAATTCTTGCCTCCTCAGAAGAAAGAATTTGACGGAGAGGCATGAAGCATAAAGCAGACGGAAAGATGGAGGCAAATTTTAGAGCAGGAGTGCACATTTATTAAAAAGCTTTAGAGCAGGAACAAAAGGAAGTAAAGTACACTTGGAGGAGGGCCAGGTGGGCCACTCAAAAGATCAAGTGCACGGTTTGACCCTTGACTTGGAGTTTTATACATTGGCAAGGTTGTGGTGGTCGGGGGTTGGGGACCATCCCTTCTCTGATTCCTCCCTTGGGGTGGGCTGTCCACATGTGCAGTGGCCTACCAGCACTTGGGGGTGGAGGTGGGGGCACAAGCCCACTGTGTTTACTGGAGTTGTGCATATGCTCACCAGTTGAGTCTTCTAATAAGGTCATCAACCGGTTAAACTCTGACACTTCACCACCTAGTGTGCATGCTCAAGCCCACTTGCCCAACTCCTAAGATCTCATTGGGAAGCTGCTGATAACCAGCTTCAGGTTTTTTCTATCTGTTGGGAGATTGCCTTTCCCTGGTGCTGGCAGCAACCAATTCTTATTTGAGAGACAATTAACAACTACCTGACTGTCCCCTGATGGTCGCCTGGTGTTCCTGGTGGGTGGGGGGGGGGTCTCCGGACTGCCTGATTACCTACTGTAACGCTATCACCCCCACTGAAGCTCCAGAGCTCTTGGGGAAGACGTTATCCACTGAGCCTGTTCCCAAGAAGCAAGATTTTGACTTTACTAAACCCTCCACAATCTGTCAGACACAGTGCTGCATGGATAAATAGCTGTGGATGACTGACCCAGGAAGGTGCTGAGGTGAGCGGGCTCCTGAGAGACAAACATGCTCATGAGAGAGAACTTTCTATTCAGTCAGCCTTTGAGCAAGCGCTTCTGTTAAATACAGCAGGCATGGTGTATTAGTCTTGTCTTAGGCCGGGCGCAGTGGCTCATGCCTGTAATCCCAGCACTTTGGGAGGATGAGGTGGGCAGATCACAAGGTCAGGAGATCGAGACCATCCTGGCTACCATGGTGAAACCCCCGTCTCTACTAATAATACAAAAAATTAGCCAGGCTTGGTGGTGGGCTCCTGTAGTCCCAGCTACTCAGAAGGCTGAGGCAGGAGAATGGTGGGAACCTGGGAGGCAGAGCTTGCAGTGAGCCGAGATCATGCCACTGCAGTCCAGCCTGGGTGACAGAGTGAGACTCCATCTCAAAAAAAAAAAAAAAAAGAAAAAAGGAAGTCTTTTCTTTCATTGCTATATTCTCTCATTGCTGAGACTGGGCAATTTATATGTTTTTAGAAAAGGTTGAATTGACTGACAGTTCCACAGGCTGTACAGGAAGCATGGCTCGGGAGGCCTCAAGAAACAGTCATGGCAGAAGGCCAATGGGAGGCAGTCACACCTTCCATGGCTGGAGAAGGAGGAAGGCAAAGCAAAGCGGGAGGTGCTACACACTTTTAAACAACCAGATGTTGTGAGAACTCACTATCATGAGAGCAGCAAGGGGGAAATCCACCATCATGATCCAATCACCTCCCACCAGGCCCCTCCAACACTGGGGACTACAACTAGACATGAAATTTGGCTGGGACACAAATCCAAACCATATCACATGGATAGGCTGGGATTGCCGTAAAGACTGTATGGTGAAGGACTAAGAACAATATAGTGCAGCCACCAGCGCAGGCCTTCCCAGATAGAGGTGGGGGCTGGGAGGTGAGGAGGAAGGAAGAGAGGGTGAAGGCAATGGTGTGTGTGTGTGTGTTTGTGTCTGTGTGTGTGTGTCCTGAGGGGCCTAGGAAGATTTCAGGGGAAAGGAATCAGGGAGCTGGCATTCCTGAGAGTTCTGATTATGCTCTGTCAGTACTTTCCCTGACAACAATAATGATATAATTTAGCATTTATTGAGTGCTTATCCTGTGCCATTTATTCCCCAGAAAATCCTCTTGAGGTGGCATATTAATCATGCTTCTCCAGAGAAGCAGAACCAGCAGAAGCTAGATAGGTAGGTTGATATGGAATGGCTCACACAATTATGGAGGGTGAGGAGTACCATGATCTGCTGTCTATAGCCTGGAGACCCAGGAAAGGCAATGGTGTAATTCAGTCTGAGCCAGAATCCAAAGGCCTAAGAACCAGGGGAGCTGATGGCATAAACCTCTGTCCCAGGGCTGGAGAAAATGAAATTAGATGTCTCAGCTCAAGGTGAGACAGGAATAAAGGGGCAAATTCCTCCTTGCTCCCCTTTTTCTATTTCACGCCCTCAACAAATTGGATGATGTGCACCCATGTTGGGAAGGCGAATCTACCTTGCTAATTCAAATGCTAATCTCATCTAGAAGTGCCCTTGCCCAGAAATAATGTTTAGTCTGGGCACCCCATGGCTAGTCAAGTTGACAGGTAAAATTAACCATCCCGGTAATTACTATTTTTTTCCTACTTCACAGATAAGGGACATAAATCATATAGAAGCTGAGTAATTTGGCCAAGGTCACACTTCTAATAATTGACCAAACTAGAACCCAGCTAGACTGGTGCCCATGCACTATGATGTACTGACCAGCTGAAAAGTCTAAGACTTTGACCCAAGCTGAGATCTTGGGCAAGTCCCTTAAGCTCTCTGGGAGTCCATTTCCTTCATTTATAAAATGGAGATAATAACAAAATGTACCTCATCTACCTCATTAATTAGTTGTAAGATCAAGTGAACTGTTGTTAGTGTTCTCAGAGCCATATTTGCCAGCAAATGTACTTTTGATAGCTTAGGACTGTCTTTAACTGTTTTAGAAAAGAAGCATATGCTAAAACCTTGCAAAATCCAGTCTAAGTAAATGTGACTGTTATAGGAAGGCCATCTCTGGAGTTGGGCCCTTTATAAAGAAGATTCCAAGGCTCCGATATCTGCCTTCTCTTCAGGACATGCACATTCCTGTCCTGCATTTTCACTGATTTTTGTGAGATGCTTACAGTCAGGAAAATTTACAGCAGTACCCTTTCCCAAGCATTCTCTTTAACTATGGAAATATATGGTTATTTTTTTCCTTAATTGATATCATATTCTTTTTTCTCATCTTCCTTGGTATATATTTTCTCATAATTTTTCCTAACTTAAAAATTAGATGATAATTTTTTTGGCTTTTAATTTCTTGTGTGGTGGTGTCTTTAATGACTTTGTGCCTTTCATTTATTTACTGACATCCATTCTCCTATATTTTATTTTATTTTTTGAGACAGGGTCTCTATCTTCTAGGCTGGAGTGCAGGGTGGTGCAGTCATGGCTTACTGCAACCTTGAACTTCTGGGCTCAAGTGATCCTCTTGCCTCTGCCTCCTGATTAGCTGAGACTACAGGTACACATCACTATGCCCAGCTAGTTTTTTAAAAATTACCTTTTGTAGAGACAGGATCTCACTGTGTTGCTGAGGCTGTTCTCAAACTCCTGGCCTCAAGGAACCCTCCCAACTCAGCCTCCCAAAGTGCTGGGATTACAGGCATGAGCCACTGCACTTAGCCTATTCTTCTATATTAAAAAAATCTCATACATTCATTATTCTTAAGATTTCAAATATTCTTTGAGGAAGCAATACTTTAATCAGTAATCTTCACCTTTAGCTCATTTTTTTAAACAATTTTTTTTTTTGTTTTTTTTAGAGGCAGAGTCTCCCTATGTTGCCCAGGCTGCAGCCTCAAACTCCTGGCTCAAGTGATCCTCTTGCATCAGCCTCCCGAGTAGCTGGGGTTACAAGCACACGCCATTGTATCCAGCTTTCTGTTCTATTTAAAAGAGAAAACTCAGGATGAAATCACTTCCTCCTCTGAAAGCCATCCTCTCTAGCTGTTATTGATTTAGCCCCTTCCTCTACACTCCCAGCACAATTGTAATCTTCCACCACCAAGTATCCTCTTTTAAGTTTACAATCTCCCTGTCAAGTTCCTCTGCCTACAAATACCTGTAAGGAACGTTCATCCTAGTAAAACTCTTCTTGGTCCTTTGAAGGGGTGGGTTGCCCCTCCACACCTGTGGGTGTTTCTCATTAGGTGGAATGAGAGACTTGGAAAAGAAAAAGACACAGAGACAAAGTATAAAGAAATAAGGGGGCCCAGGAGACCAGCGTTCAGCATATGGAGGATCCCGCTGGCCTCTGAGTTCCCTTAGCATTTATTGATCATTCTTGGGTGTTTCTCAGAGAGGGGGATGTGGCAGGGTCATAGGATAATAGTGGAGAGAAGGTCAGCAGATAAACGTGAACAAAGGTCTCTGCATCATAGACAAGGTAAAGAATTAAGTGCTGTGCTTTAGATGTGCATACACATAAACATCTCAATGCCTTACAGAGCAGTATTGCTGCCCGCATGTCCAACCTCTAGCCCTAAGGCGGTTTTCCCCTATCTCAGTAGATGGAACATA